>NW_027137939.1:71809-360828 GCF_003813185.1 Lentinus tigrinus ALCF2SS1-7
AGTGCGGTGGGATCGAAGTGTGCAGTACAGTACGGCGTGCCTGCAATTCCCGACAGCCGAGGCCAATTCCAGTTCTTTTGGAACCCCGATCATTCCAGCTCGACTGCCAGGCATTATTTTGGATCCCCGCTAATTCCTGTCCGGTCCGAGGGTAGTACCCGGATGAAGCGGAGGGCGGGCCCCAAAGTGGGTAAGAGTCGGGGAAGCGCGCAGCAGCGCGCGGGTGCACGCTGACCCAAAACGGGTTCATCTCTGGATATATCCACAGAGGCCTGTGGATATATCCAGAGAACGCACCTCTAACCAGAGGCGTTGATACATCCCCTGCTAGCTGTAGCTAGAGGGCTTTGATATATCATTATGACAGTATCGACTGAGACGTTGTACTCCTCGAACTCTGCGAGCACGTTCCGAATCTTGAGACACTCCTCCAGTTAGTTGTCCTGGTTCGCATCGATGAGCTGGAGGTACTCGCCGTGGTAGAAGATGATAGCGTGGTTCTGGTTGTCGGACTTGCCGTCACCGAGAATGGGGTTACCAGGCAGCTCGATATGGAACTTGGGCCGACGACGACCAGTGTCGGCGATGAACTCGGAGTGACCGTCGATGAGCGCGGAGAACAGGCGCAGGTCGCCGCCCTCCTTCCGTGGGGGCTCTTCCTCGAGGTACGCAATCTGGAGGTCCGGGTATGCACGGAGAAGGAACTCAGCGTTCTCCTGTTCCTCGCGGTTGAACTTCGAGTAGCGCTGCATTGAGACGACGAACTTGAACTTGCGGCGGGCCATGCGCTCGAGCTCGCGCTCAAGCTTGTCCGTGTTGCCGCCAAAGAGCTGGACGACCTCGGGGTTCTCCACACGGTACAGGAGCTTGATGGCCTTTGCGTAGTTCATCATACTGGAAACAGTGCGATAGAGCGTCTGCGCACGGAGCGAAGCCCAGATACGTGTGCGAAGGGTGAACTCGGGGGCCGCGGACTTGAAGCCGATGCAGTAGAAGGGGAGATTGTCCGCCTTCGACTGGGCCTTCTCGTCCCCGAAAGGGTTCACGCCGTTGTACATCTGTGACTCCTCCACAAGGATCTTGGTATCCTTCACGAAGTTGTCCCACTCGACGGGGTGAAGCTGCTTCAGATACTCCAAAAGCGTGACGCGCGTGTTCTGGTCCTCCTCGCGGATGATCTCGCGCAGTGAGAGGAGGATCTTCTCGCTGTAGTGAGGCGTGAGGACCGTGAATGTGGGCATCGCATGGACGGGGAGGGGTTCCGGGACAGCGGTCGTCAGCGACTGAGCGATGAACAAGATACGTCGCTCCGCCTCGCTTCAGGGTGTGAAGAACTCGCCGTGGGAGCCCTCGTCGCTCTGCGAGATGAAGAACGCGGGAGCACGGAGGCTGCGACGCCCATCCTGCTCAAAAGACGGGTAGAGAGGATAGGAGATGACTGACTCAGGAGAGCGAGTGGCCACACCGGGAACTGCGAGAAGGCGATGCAGCAGATGAGGTCCTAGCGTGCCTGGCTATGCCAATGGTCCCAATATATCCTCACGGGGAGCTTCCTGCGGATTTTCCCCAGCCCTTCTGAGATCTTCAATAATCATGCGGTTCCTTATGAGAATCATCTCGTCCAGAAAGAAATCATAACGAGGAGGGCGCATCTCTCGCACCATAGCCTGGAAGCCTCCCAGCCAAGCGTTAGTCATCTCTGCTGCGGAGGAATTGAAACGCCACTTCTTGTTCTCCAGGATCAAGTCAGGAAAGCGAGCAGCATTGCAATGTTGATTGCAAAAGGTGTCAGATTCCTTGTGTTTTGTCTTTGCATGAAATGGATCCACAGGCATTGCACAGCGGTCGAAGTAGGTGTCACCGATGGTGTCCAGATGTTTTTTGAAGGAGCAGGCGTTATCGTAGAATAGGACACCAGGAAGGGAGGCTTGAGTGGGATAAAGAGCGCGTAGGAAGAGCTGCCAGTTGAAGCCATAGTCCATGAGACCACTATTGCACATGAGAAGAACAGTCAATGCTCACTCGAGTGCCGTCAATTCCCTCAGAGCCAAACATGGTTGCTCTTCCTAGAACCACTCCACAGGTAGCGACCACAATTTGTTCATTATGTGTGCGCCTACGACCGATTCGTGCACGTGGTTTGACGTTACCCTCGTCAGACTTAGACGGACATTCTCCATCCTCATCGACCTCGACAAGCTCATCGGTGGCTCCCATCCCATCATCTGCCTGCTCCACTGTGAATGCCTTGAGGCGCTCCAGTCGACGACGCAGAACGAATAGGGATGAACGATTGGCAGGGTCCTCTATGGTACGATGTGATGGCTCCTCGCATGTCTGGTGGCCTGGAGTGACACGAGCTTTGCATCCAATCACAGCGCATTCATTGTTCAGGTCGGCATGACTAGTGCAGAATCGCGCCCGCTGTGAAGGAAGCGGCTTCTGACAATCATGTACACCACAACATGGGCGACCAATGGCAATGCCGTCCATAACAGCTGCACGTATAATGTCTGTTCAGAATGCTCAGGGTAGCAACTGTAGTGAATGACAGGACTACATACGGTGCACTCCATCGATAGTCTTTACTGAGCAGCACTTGTTGCATACATGATTCCAACCCTCACGCGCAGGACCAACCATACTTCGTGTTCGATCGACCAGGAGTGGATCAAGACGCTCCGATTGGTTGCCTTGCCTATCTACAACAAGATAGGTCTTGCGCTCAAACCGATTGCGCAACAGAGCGTAGAGAAAAAACATGTCAGACACCGCAACAGTAGTAAGTGAAGGCTGGACTGACCAGCCCTCTGGAAAACGAGCGATTGCTTCATGATGCTCAGCATTGTATATACGTGCACTATTTGTGAATGACACCCTAGATTGCTTGATCAATGCTCAGTATTAGTCACAGGGCGGTGAGAGTACACACCAAGCACATGCTGACGAGTTTGTGAAACGTTCACAAACTGCCGCCTCCAGAAACAAGTGCGTGGAGACATGAACGTGACGAGGAAGACCAGGGTAGTACGCTCGCGAGTTGCTCTGCGCGTCGATCATATACGCAGGGGAATATCGCGTTTGACAGTCTATGAATGAAGATGAGCAAGCGTGAGACGTACCGAATATTGGTAGAATATACATGCTTACTGGGACAAGTCATGGAGTATGCGACTGCCGGGACAGGGCCAAACTCACGAGTGAAACAGACAACCTTGTTGCATGTGGAGTGAGTCAATGCCCTTTGCTCTCCTTGACGATCACGGCGGATATATTTGCAAGCTTCGTGAAGGCAGAACCGAGTAGGGGGGTGTAGAGCGTACACACCTGAGGATGAACTCCGAATCACCACTGAAGGATAGAACTGATGTCAGAAGCACTCACCGACGCCGTGTGGCAACCCATGCTGATACACTGCATCCACCAATTGCTTCGATATAACCCGATCATCCTTCACTTCATCACTTAGTGCCCAAAGCTCCGTGCGCGTCTGCTTCCACAGAGTCCGGAATTGATCGACATTGATACATAGAACAGAGGCATAGAAGAGTTCGAAGTCAGGTGGCAGGACATAGGGCGCTCCGGCGAGGAATGGATCGGCTTGCCAAGTCAAGTAGGAGCGGGAAAGGGATAGTAGCTGGACGAATAGCAGGAAGGATTGGACGTCGACAAGTTGGGTAAGAGCTGGTAGCGTGCTGAACAGGATAAGTATGGACTGGAGAGTGATGCTAGGCATGAGGGGGCAACGGACGATGGAGGGGAATGGGGGGAGCAGTCGTTGTATGGGTTGTCTTATAAAGGCGGAGAGATAGTCGACGCACTCTGCGTGAAGTGCGCTATCGCTCTGGAAGGCGTACGCGCACTCGAAGCGCCAACTAGGAAATTTGAGATTTTGACGCTCAAATTTGAGATTTGACCGAGCGCTCAAATTCCAAATTTGGGCGTCAACTCGGCAAAAGGTAGATTTTTGGGCGTTCAAGAAACCGCGGTCAACCAGGGCACAAATCTCACGTTCTCACTGTTGCAGACGTTCAAATCGCCCATAAGCGGCTCTAATGCATAGACCCATAGCGTTTCAGACTGACTAGAAAGAGGCGTGACGGAGCAAAAAAAATCGAGCAAGGATGAGGGAAGAAGTTGGAACCAAGTCCGTAGCAGTGCGCCACAATGGCGGCTAACAGGTCTTACCATATGCGGTCACCGGCGTCGCGCCGCCGCGACTTGCTCTCGACCATGACGACCAACTCTGTGTATGCATCATTCTACACGACCTGTGCGACTAAATGCACGACTAACAGCTTCTATATAACGCTTCCCAGCCTCGACAGACACGTCGACCACTAGTCCTCGCCATCGCTGCGCACCTCCTCATCCTTGCCCACATCCGAGTCCAGGACGAGCTTCGGAGAAATGGGTCCCAAGCGTTTGCCGCGCTTCGGCTTCTTCAGTGGACGACTCACCCCGTTCACCTTCGCCTTCCCCATCTGGTTTGTGCCAAGCGAGCCCCAGCACCAGGGCGCCGGCCGCATGAGAGGTGAGCCGGGAAGGACGGCCTTCGGGTTGCGCCTCGCAAGGTCGATCTCGTCCTCGGTCGCTGGCTCGAAGCGCATAATTCCTATCTTCCACGTCAGGTACAGGAAGCGCACGCGTTGGTAGCCACCGGGAATGCTGCTCAGGTTCGTGAACGGGATGTCCATGTACCACGGCCATCCGAGGAGCTTGAGGCGGGCACGGCACACGATACCGAATGCGTAGCCCTTCTCTGACCATCGCATGGTCGCCTTCGGGTTCCCGGTACGTCTCCCTAGAAAGGTAAGTCAGCGGGGCTCTCAGTCTGAGTCCGAGCAGTGGCAAGGTACGTACTCAAGTCGTCCTGGATCGACTGTCGAAACTCGGCCTTCAACGCAGCCAGCGCAGTTGCGTACTGTCGCTCCTCGTGTGTCGCACGTGGCTCGTCGTCTCCGGTGCTAGGATGGGCTCGGATGGGAGGCATGTGGACGAGAGGTAAGTTGATGAGAAGAGCAAGGTGCGTACGAGGACAGAGCGAGGGCTGACAGCGGAGGTGTTCTATGGCTAGTGCGTATCCAACTCATGCATCAAGGCTGTCACATATGTATCGGCGGCGCTCTCGTCTCGCGACCCGGTCGCTTACAAGGATGCACCCTGCCCGTGGCTATCGGCACGCCCCCTCCGAGTTTACTTATCAGTGTGTACAGCGCGACCAGATCTTGAATCTCATCATAAACACACACCAACCGACTCCGCTTACATCGCAGATTCTAGATATTTCAACATTGCATCGAGATCAGACAGAAATCTCGATCTCCAAGGACCCCTCGACGACCGGTTACGCGAACCAGCGTATATCAATGAGAGGAGCCGTCGTGACGTAAGTACGTCTATGCACCTGTATAGCGCAATGCTCGGGCTGATACCCAGTACGATGTAGCTTGAGGCTCGTCACCATGGCCTCGGGTCCTTGGTCGGGGACAAACAGCCACGCCCGCCGTGATGTAAGTAGCTGCTCTGATAGGCTCGTGTAGGCATTGACTCGTTGCGTTGTACTGTGTACTGTTAGCTGCAGATGAAAAATATGTTCACGGTGTGTCCTTTCCCAACGCCGTTGTTCAGTGAACACTCCGGAAGCCTAGGCACTCAGGAGTCTCAATCTGGAGCCAGTCAATAGTCGATGTACTAATCTACAGATGACAATACGATGTATCGTAAGAGGAAAACCAAACCAAAACAGTTTAATTCCATATCATACTGCTCAACTCTTCTTCGCCGCCTTGCCCTTAGCGGCCGCGTTAGCCTAGCTCTTCGCCGCCTTGATCAGACTGTCGTTCTCCGGGACACCGCCTTCTCCTCCTCCGCCTCCATGATCTCGTCATCAACCTGCATCGTGACTCGCCTCAATGTCTACTCGTACTACTCTGCCAAAGGCTGATGACAAACGGTCCGGAGCCGGACCAGCAGCGGCGAGCTTCTTGGGCACCTTCCCAAGCACCTCAGCCTTGCGGAAGGTGACAGGATGGTCGCGAGAGCTGTACCTATGCGTGCGGACGACGTGCTCCTACAACGTTAAGTACAAGTACAAGTGACAGCGCGGGAGACGCACTTCCTCGTGAACGATCTCTTGGTCGCCGTCGAGATCTTCTTGAGGACGTGCGTATCTGCGTTGTCGCAGACCACGCCAAGCTCGACGATCGTGTCCCAGTCCTCGCGCGTGAGGAAGTACTCGTCCATGAACTGAATCGTCTCGTCTGCAGCGCTCTGTGGTCATGTCCATGATATGTACGCCATAAGCGGCGAAGAGAGGCGAGCTGCGAGCACGATGCAAGACACATGATACCGCGCCTTTCAAGTCCATGAGCGGCTGCACGAAGAGCGACGCGATGTAGCTCCGCCGGATCTCCGACTTGTCGCCCGACACCTTGAGCGGCATGCGTGCCTGCAAGTGTAGTGTGAGTTCAAAATTTGCAATCCGAGAGCCTGCGCACATGTCGTAGAGGGACGCCGCGGGGACACTGTCGAGCAGACGGCGTGTAGCGGCATGAAGGCGCAATACTTAGTACTGGTTCGGACGGTCGATATGCATTGGCAGCCGAAGCATGAACACGTTCGCCACTTGAAAGCACACACGGTCACCCGTGGATGAGACTGTCGACGATATCGCTGTCCGAGATCGACCGCGCCGCCGTGTCCATGAGCTTGAGATGTTCAAGCGTCTTCTCAGGCTCATCCGCCGTTCCAATTTCCAGAAACCCGCCGGCTGGTAGCCTTGGTACGTGTGCGATTGGACCGGACATGTTTCAAGTTCACGAGACGAAGCCTGCAGTGCTCAGTGCTCAGGCTGAACGTATCTTGAACCCTGGCCCTTACTTCATTCAGCCAGCTCCCGACGGAAAAGAGTTGACGAGGCGGCGAGGCGGCGAGGAAGCGGAGACCTTGAGACCCGGCGCACGGACGCGTTACGAAACAAGAGACAGATTGACCATGTGTTGTATGTAGCAACCAGTGACTAGTCCAGGGCTGCGCTGCACGCGAAATGAGCGGCAGATGGTTACTCGCTTCGTACGCGGCAACTTGAAGGTTCAAGGTACGTGCAGATCCCGTGACAGACGCAGTAACGGCCGTCGGCCGTGCGTCGCAGATCCGTGTCTCGACGTGCCAGTGTGAGGTTCAAGCGCAACATAACGGCTTGAGCCTCCGAGTCGCAGGAGTGCTGCTGCTGGTGGACACGAGCACCAGGATGTGCAGCATCATGCCAATGTACGAACATGCGACACATGCGCGAACTTTCATGCGGCGGCCGGTGTGCTACGCGACCTCAGCTCCATGCTCCTCAGGGTAGACCACATGCGATATGAGCGGTTGATGGTTACGCCCAGGTACCAGGACGACGTGAACGTGAACGACGTCAGCTGGAGCCTGGTGCGACGCAAGAATGATCGGTCAAAATTCAATCGTGCAGGCAGGAATTGTCAATTGAGGCCCGAGGGACAATGCGCACTTGCAGAACGCAGACTGCCAGTGGACTTCCCAGTTCGAGGGTCAGGGATTTGCAGCACACAGCGGCACGCTCGGCCCTCGGGAGAGCGATATTCGGAGCGGAGGGACGTATATTCGAGAAAAAAAGGCCTAGTTACATATGGGCGGCGAACATAGACGGCCGCGTCAGAAGCGGACTTGCGAGCTATCGGACAGCGACGCGAGCGGGTCACTAGCCACACGGATCCCCGGCGTCACCGGAGGTGCACCCTACGGCCGCCGAGCGAGGCGAGCGGGACAGAGCGAGAAGCGGGCACGGAGAGGTATAAAAGCCCACCCGAAGTGACCTGCCCCCGCCGTCGCCTTCATCGCGCCGCGCTTCGACCACCCTCCCAGCCCTCTATTGTCGACCTGGCCTTGACCGGTGCACGCCGCTCGCCGTGCGCAACGCAAGCATGCAGGTATGTGGAGTCCTTCCGAGCGGACGAGGTGCGCACGCTGACGAGGAAGACCCACAGCGAATGAAAAACCCAACGCAGAGAGTGCAGGCGCGTCGGATTGCGGTACGGTACGCATGCAGGCTCTGTCCCGGATTGATGGTGGTGGACTCACCTGTTCGTTCTCCTGCAGGCTCGCGGGATGCTCGCCGTCGCGGTGATGACGACTGAGGTGTGGTCTTGCAGCTCGTCGTCATGATGCCGGCCGCCGAGGGGGTCCTGAGGTGGGTCGAGTTGTAACGAGCAGCGGCGGGGCGGATGCTGACGCGCTGACAGGCAGGTACACAGGAGAACAAGTGCAGACGCATCGCGTAGCGGTGCAGGGAGCAGAGAAAACGTGAGTTCGGTGTGTGCTTGAGAGCGTGGACCACGCACTGACGTTTTACGCACCTAGCCGTATATGATCGACCCAGCACGACCTGGTGCTTGCTGTCGAAAAAGTCCGCCGAGTACCCCGGGAAGATCGTCGTGCGCTCGAAGCCCTCACGCCCGTCGAGCACCGTCGTCGTCCACTACCACACGCCGCCGTTCGACCCGCGCCCGCCTGCCAATCGCGGTCGAGGAATGCACGCCGTTCGCCGTCCGGCGCGCGCAGTGCCCACCACCTACAGGTATGTTGATTTGCTGAGCGCAGAGGCGGCGGGTATGCTGACAAAGAACAAGGATACAGTATTAAGGCAGAGACTGCAGACGTCGGACTCTGTTGCAGTCTCTGCCGTGGACTCGTACTACATAGATAGGGGGAAACTCACCATTTTTGGCTCTTCAGGCTCACATTCTGCCCCTCCAAAACTTTGGCGGTTGGCGGCCGGCCGAGGCGACGGATGGTGTCGGCAGGAGATGCAGTGAGGGGACGCGACGGTGTGGAGAGAGCACGACGTCGGAGGGGGGCAGTGCAGCTGTAAGCGTAACGAACTCACCTGTGCAGGCTCGCAAAGCGCAGCTTGTGCGGACGCCGGACCATGGCAGTGGGTGAACGTGAGGGCGTGCGTGCAGAGGACAGTGCGGGAGGACGTAGGCGGAGGCTGGCGTTAGGCGCAGGTACGTGAGCGAGCGAGCCGGCGCGTCAGAGTGGAGAGCATGTACGTAGCTAGCGGCGAGAATCGAGATCGGCGTGTCCAGCGAGTGCGAGTGGGCAGCGAGCAACGGAGCCAGCCTGCAGACGAGGGTGGAGAGCGAGCAAAGCGCTTCCATTTTGGGCAGCGTGTGGTGACCTTCCGAAGCGCTCTATAGAAGCGATCATGGTTCCTGCGGCGCCTGCAATCGCATCTCTTACCAGTGCCACCACCACGTCGACGCGTCACGTCGCGACCGTCGCTGCGACACGACACACGAGCTGAACGAGTAGAGGTGCTTCAGGCTCGGGTAGCTCTACGCGGACAGGCAGTCTACTCTCCGTCATGCGCCAGGTCTCCAGAATTGGCACCGTGACAAAAGTCGGCACAGCCTCCTCACTGCGGACTGGTGCAGGTTCTTGCTACAAGACTCGGATGCCGCTCAAGGAATTATCCTCCCTCAAAGAAACACCAAGGGAGTCCAAGGAGTCCAAGGCCGAGCAGGATGCTTCGAAACCAACGTTCAGCCGGACCTTGCTGCTCTCCTTGTTCGGTATGTGGGCAGCCACGATGAGCTGTCTGTCCAATGCTGCGGTGTCCCTGGAAGGCGACTTGGACGCGAGTGAGTCGTACTCATGCCGTTCAACCTCTGCTTGTTTGGTTCGCACACTAACTGTTCGTATACAGAACGTCGGTTCTTTGACATCGACGGGGTCCTGCGGCGGCACCAGAAGACTTCTCGTGCACCCGAGGGATGCGGGATCACTCGTTACGACTTCTCGCACGTAGGAAGGTATGTAGGATATACTAGTATTCTGACGAGGATACAACCTACGCTGACCAGCAATGAGCCAGCTGAAGACGACCATCAGGAGGCTGTGGTACCTGTGCCATCCGGGCACTGGTCCTTCTTCGGGATCTTTGACGGCCACAATGGCGGTGACACCAGCAAATGGCTTGCGGACAATCTGATCTTGGCCGCCGCCGGCGGCTTGAGCGATCTGTACTCTGGCTTGGCCGGAACAGATCCCAACGCTACACCCGAGCCGACGCCGTCCGACATATCCAAGACACTGAAGGCCGTCTTCAACGAACTCGACGATTTCATTGTGAACGAGCGGCTCAGGGAAGTTTTTGCGTCGAGCTCGCGGCAAGATGGACTAACGCTGCTCGGTCCTGCATGGGCCGGGTCATGTGCACTCCTCTCCTTCTACGATTCCCACTCCCGGAGATTGCACGTCGCCCTCACGGGAGACTCGCGCGCGGTGCTCGGCAGACGACGGTACGACGGGAACGGAGAGCTCAGGTTCGACGTCTACATCCTCACGACCGAGCAGAACCCGATGAACGCCGATGAGCTCGAGCGGCTCACGACGGAGCATCCGGGGGAAGACGTCGTGCAGAACGGACGGGTGTTCGGAATGGGAGTGACCCGCGCGTTCGGAGATGCGCGCTTGAAGTGGCCCCGCGAGGTCCAGGACAAGCTGAAGCGGCGCATCTTCGGACGTATGCCGCCAGGGGACGTCAAGACCCCTCCGTACATAACAGCCGAGCCCGAAGTGACTTCTATTGAAATCGAACCCGGTGACTTCCTCATCATGGGCTCGGACGGGCTGTGGGAGAGCTTGACGAGCGAGGAGGCGGTCGGGCTCGTTGGCCTGTGGAAGGAGGGCGAGAAGAAAGGAGGAGGCAAGCGCGAGCCCGTTGGCGGTTACGCTCCTCATATGCTGCCGGTGTGGAGGCCAGAACGCGATGAGACCCTGCGGTACCGTCAATGGGGCGCGGAAAAGCGCTTTGCTAGGCGGGATGCCAATGCTGCCACCCATCTTCTCCGGAATGCTCTTGGAGGCACCCAGCGCGAGCTCGTCGCCTCGTTGCTGAGTATGAAAACACCTCGAGCGAGGGCGTACAGGTGAGTCTATCCGAATGCATGATACTATTCGTTGAAGTGTCTCTGACGTGTTTGCAGGGACGACTTGACGGCCATAGTTGTGTTCTTTTCTGATGAAGATGACGCGCAGAAGGCTTCGTGAGCTGGTGCTTGGATTCAGAACTAATGTGTATCCTATCTTGGGTACGTCTCACTGCCTCTTCCTCCTCGTGCTCTGCTGGTTAACTGACATGTACGAGAACGGTAGAGCTTGACTAATACTGTATCGATACTGTCTATTCACCCTATTTGTATACTTCAGCTATTTACTGTCATCTTGCATGCTAAACTGATGCATTCGTCTCTTCAGCATGCGCATCAGCTTCGACCTACCGTACCTAGAATGCGTTGCGTGGTCTCGTATCGGTCAATCCGCTTGCATTCACCAGCGTACCACGAACATGAGAACGCCTGCCACGGACACAGTTGAGCACGCTTCCATGTGTGGTCAGGAGGACCGCTGTATGCTTCTTCTCCATCGAACCCCTGGTGTTCTAACTGGGGAGAAGTCGCTCGCACTCTGCCGGTGCGAACGTACTCACGCATCCTCACGGCCGCGCTCTGGCACCGCTGCCATGGACGCAGGTGAGTCCACTAGTCTGTCAGCGCTTTCAGGGTCGGTGCGATTGGCATCCCCTCTCATGTCCTTTACGCTACCAGGTTATGGAACGTCTCTTTGTCAGTCCAAACGGCAAGCGTCAAACGCTTGTCAACGGCTGCAGACTGCACTTCCTTCGGGCTTATTAGACAACCCACGAGCCTTCCTCTTAGGGTCTCAACGTGTCAGGCGGATATCAGTAGGGCGGCTTCGTCGGTGCTGGTACTAACTCCAAGTCAGGTTTCGCGTCGACGTAGGAGACCAGCTTCCCACTTGCCACTGTTGCACGTTCTACCGACTCTCCGCCGGTGAATTTTTCGTTGCCTACGCACTGATGTGAGCGTACTTCCCTTCTCGAACGTTCTGCATGCCGTGACCCAGGGTGCGAGATACAGATCCACGGTCGCGGGACATCCGGGGATCTGGCGGCTTCCCGCAACCCTGAGAGAATCAGCGCCTCCCAGGTTGCACAGCTGGTATTCTTGATATCTATACAAGGGCCCCGCCCTTGTGTGAACCCGTATTGCTTTCCCGCATTCCTTCTCCGCCATTCAGTTGCGCAGGAACAGTCGACTCTAGCGGTGGTCAGGTGGGCATTGTCTCGTTGCGATCTCGTGCGGACCTTTGGGCAGATTCCTGACACTGACCCTCGTGCAGCTACTGCTCGTCGACTGGTCCCGTTCACGCCTATTTCGCCCCTCAGGAACACTTGCGTTGTAGCGTTCTGTACCCCTCCTCCGGCCATTACCCTAGACCCAGTCTTTCGGCTATTCCGGACGCAATAAGAAGTCGCGAGCGGAACGGCTTCCGTCAATACGCGCTACCTAGAAGTAGCTTTTTTTCCTGTGGCGTTCAGCATGCTAAAGAGCAGTATCTCGTAAGGGCCACGTCGCCCACAGGTTAGCTCCAAGACAACTGACACACGCAGGAAGTCATGGTGGCGTCCACAATAAGCTAAATCAAAGGCACGGAAATGACCGACGTTCAATATCACCAGGCCCGCCCCATCTGGCCACTTCGGAGCTAGAAGCGCAAATGAGGTAATATTTCAATGCTGTTGACAGATCCACTGACGTCCCTCACCCTTCAGGGAGCTGTGTTCGTCTCTAAAACTGTCAACTTGAACCTGAACCTTGAAGATGAGAAACGCAGCGCAGCGTTCGTCACACAGAAACCTGCGAATGGCAACCCTAACAGTAGTCAAACCCACAGAAGGGGCGCGCCACGCTCTCAGGCGGTACTTTTAGACCCCGCAGGTACGTACATCACGCCAGGCCAGTCTCTCACGTCCCCACGCGAAGGCTAACGGGAGTCGCCGCGGGGCGAGGCAGGTGCACTGCGGCCGTCCGGTTGCCGAGGTTGTTCCCCTTCATAGCGGCTACACGCCATTCAGTCGTGCTTGTGCTCCGCTCGGCCGAGATGACATACTGCCAGCGAGTGCAGACCTGACCAGGAGGCTTCCCCGGGTCCGCTGAAAGGGGGCATATTTAGCAGCACCGTTCCCGCGGCCTTCATATAACTTCGCGCTTCTTCCACAAATATGCATCCCGGTGCGTCTGCAGGCCCGCGTCCTTCCCCATCGCGCTTTCCAGTGGTCTTCCCCTTGAACGCCCAAGGTACGGTTCGATCACCGCTGCGTTAAGGTGCGCTGAATCCCCCGCTGTCGATCAGGCACGCATGCCGCTCTCCATTGCGGGTCTGAAGGCGCATCCCGGGTCGTATATCGGTCCCCCCCTCGTGAGCCTGGCGCTGGAATGCGTACAGACGGGTATCCTCATCAACCAGTCCCTCACGTTCTGGGAACGGGCGGAGCGGGAGCTTGGAGTTGTGCGGGGCATAGTGTCGTTCGTGACCATCACTGCGTTGTGAGTGGCCATTCCCTACCTTCCGACCGTTGTCGCGGGCAACTGACCAGATCGTTCACGGTTGCGGTGTGGTCTCCAGTGTGCAGACGGCTTTTGGCTTCTTCGCATCATGGCGCATGTTCGTAGAGAACTTTGGCAACTGGGTACGTCATCTTCATCATCGGAGTTCGGGAGGGTGGACAGATGCTGAGGTATGAGCTCAGTACGAAAGCGTGCTGTTCTCCTGGGCTGACAAGGTCCAATCCACCATAGTGAGCACCCACTACTTTCATGCGCCATCAGGATTCGGACTGATCAAATGAGAGACCGTCATGATGGCCGCCCCTGTACAAGCCTTCCTCATCTGGCGCTGTTGGACTGTTCGTTCACTCAATTACCCCGTTCACTTCTCCTCGAGCTGACGCGTGACTGTAGCTCATCAATCGCAACTTCTACGTCCTGGTGAAGCTCTTTAACTGAACCATGTCTACATGCCTCGACTGATACATCCCTCGTTGATCTGAAGGGTGCTTTGACGCTACTGCTCCTCGCTCAAATCGTAGCGAGCGTCATTGTGACTGTGGAGACATTCCAATTCCACTTTGGCATTGTTCCGCAATCCGAAGTGGACGCGGGTCCTCTTCCGAAGGTTAAGGTATGCCTCTCTGGCCTTCTCCAGCCATATTCCGAGTCTCATATCCCCTCTTAGGTCAACCCGACATGTAAGAGGATTACTCTCGGACTTGCGTCCGTATATGCGAACTAACTCCGCGGACTTCCCAGTCGTTCTCAGCTTGACTTGCTCGGCGGGTGAGTTTTTCCGTGTTCCTTGTGGTTTCCGTACGAGCTCATGGCTGCTGTATTAGTGCTCGATGTTCTGGTGACTGGCATACGTACGTGGTGCAGCCGAGACAACGTCTGGCAAGACTCGTTGTGCTGATTCTCGATGGGCTTCCTTAGTGCTCACGTTCCTCGCCCGCTCAAAACAACACGTCACGTCTTCGAGGTTCCGCCGCGTATGGCTTTCACATATACTCCTCATACCTACCTGCTGCTGACACCCGCGCAGATTCTGAGGCGTCTCACCGTCTTGATATGGGAGGCCGCTCTCCCGCCCTGCGTCTGTGCGATTTTGACAGTAGTAACATACCTGACCTTGGTTCGTCTTCAATCTCCACCCGCGTATAGTCATCTAGCAACTGAACCCATCCCGCACTTGCAGGTGAATGAGAATTATTGGGACCTCACGTTCCAGGCCATCCTCGGAAAGCTCTACGTTATCTCATTATTTGTAACTCTGCAAGTGTTTCCGCCTCCTCCATGCCCGTGCGGACACTCATGTACGTAAACAGTAATGGCCGTGCGGAGCTGCAAGACGGACCAGCGCCAGGATTCTCGACGAACAGGATATCGAACCTCGCCTGGAACCTGAGTACTCCGATACGCGTCGATGTGCGTGTACGCATTCCAATACCGTCCCGTCCACCCGCATCGCCAACTAACACTAACTACTCTTGTGTCGGATAGATCAACACGGACGTCGAGAGCCGCGGAGAAACGACGCAGAGCACCCGCGGAGACGGCATGAGCGCGGTCGACACGCCCTCATCGGAGCCGAGCCGCACAGTCGTCACGCCAGCCTCGGAAAAGCCGAAATGAATGATTCCTTCGAGGCGCGCGTCGCAGCGTTCCATGTTCACTCACGTCCATACCCTCGGGCCTTCGTCCCACTGTGGTCTGTCATGCGTCACGGCCGGTACACGTTACCAACACCCTATGCTACCCCCTCGCTTGCATTTTGGAAGTTTCACATCGGGCATATTCACTGGCGCCGCCATCGATCCTCGTTTGTACTACTGTAGTATATGGCTTGCATCCGGCTTCGGGACTATCGTAGCATTCTGCATTCGTGACGACGTCCAACTTACGTTCATTTGCACGTTCTCTAATGACCCACATCCCGTACATGCTGATACCATTCCTTGTACTCCAGTACAATGTTGTCAATCCACTGTCGGAGAGGAGCGCCCTAGGTTATCCTCGAGGCCCTCCCGAGTCTACACGCACTGCTGCCATGTCTCGTGGGTATCAGGTCTATCGTAAATATCCCACTGTGCAACTCGCTGCTTGAGTAGATGGAGAACAAATATGCTATAGTGGTACAACTACACGGCATAAATACGAAATAAGTATAGATCTTGCGACTATATATGCAATCGGTCCAATACGTCGCATACTTGTACATCCGAGTGACAAAACCAGCACAAAAGCAACAGGAACGAGAGTCCTGTCCCAGAAACAAATTCACCGGCCAGTAGCGCGCTCCACGACCGACCCAAGGAGATCGCTAGCAGTTGGTAACACGATTAGCAACGATGGAGGACTTTCTTGCAGTGCATGCAAGCAAGGGCACTTAAGCCAGGAGGTCGACCTGGCGTTGGCGGTCGTTGCATCGGCGGACGGTCTTGACACCCCGGAGGGCCATGAGCGTGCGCCGGAAGAACGCAGGCTGTTTGTTCCGCGCAGGAGCAGGAGGAGCAGTCGAGCAAAGTGGAATAGGAAAGGGAAATGCGAGCGTCGGGGCGTGTGTGCAGGAAGGAGGCTTGTTCTCAAGGTCGACTGAGGAGAACTGGGCCTCGTCGCTGTTGGAGCGGATGTAGTCGATAATATCATGAGGGATTGGGGAGACGATGATAGCGCCGATGTCCTCCGAAGCGAGAGTTGGAGTGCGCGGGATGTCGGAGGCGAGTGGCGAGGGGAGGTAGACGTCTGACACGTCGTTGTGTGAGACCACAGTGGCCGAAGTGGTTGCAGACCCGCAGAGGGTAGGTGTACCAGCGTATGAGCGGGCAGGGGGTGCAAGTAAAGCAGGCGAGGGCGAGGGCGAGGGCGAGGGCGAGGGCGAGGGCGAGGGCGAGGGCGCGCATGAAGGAGCAGGAGTCGCGAACATAGCCGACAATGCAGGAGGGACCTCGCTGGTCCTGGGAATCGTGGTGGTGGGTGTGGTTGCCGCCTTGGCCGCGCGCTTTTCACGGAGGGACTTCTTCGTGGGAACCTCAGTGGGGAGCCTCGAGGAGAAGTAGTCGTACCAGAAGTACGAGGTTTCCCCAGGTCCATAGGGAGTGCCGAATGACACCTCGTCAGCCCCATCGAACTGATGTATGCATCAGCATCCTGGTCGATAGAGAAGATACCCTGTACTTACCGGGGTCAGGCCAGGAGTTGGCCGGAGGGGTACCTCGGGTTCGCGCTGGGCGAGCTTCTTCCAGTCACTATAAAGGGCGAGCTGGAGTCAGCTTAGCCTCATGCGCCGAAGAGTTGCTACTTACGCGTCCGCGAACCATGGATGAGCCTTGACCTGCTCAAGGGTAGCCCGACGAGCCGGGTTCGGGTCGAGCATCTTACGCGAGGGATTAGCTCAGTACTGCAGTAGGAAGAACGTGCGACAGTACTCACCGTCAGAAGAAGATCATGCGCATCAGCGTCGATGTCCTCGTTGACACCGATGGGCTGAGTCTCCATCGCCTCCAAGACGGCGTTAACCTCGCGGCGCTCACGCAGGATGCCGAACGGAAGCTATACGACATACGTGAGCACAAGCCTATAAATGCATAACGAGAACACGTACCTTGTCATGCAGCATCTCAAAGATGACAGCTCCAACGCTGAACACATCCGCAGAGTACGAGTACGAGCCACCACGGCAGGTCTCTGGGGCCGCGTAGCCAAGCGTCCCGCAGCTGCGGTTCGTGAGGTCTGCAGTGCTCGCGTTGCTGGACTCGGCAGGCACGATGGAGCTGAGGCGCCACTCGTCCCGGATCGTCCACGGTTGCTGCTCAGCGTTCAAGCTGAAGGAGCGAGAGAGCCCGAAGTCGCTGACGACGAGTTCGCCGTTGCGTGTGAGGAGCAGGTTTCCCGGCTTGATGTCGCGGTGGACGATGCGGCGCTTGTGGAGCTCCTCGATGGCGAGGACCTGCGGAGGAGCACGTAAACGAAGTGTTCCAGCCATACTGAGAAAGCGATCAGTCATGCGTACCAATTGAGCAGCGAGGTTCTTCGCGTCGGACGCGGTGAGCCCTCCATGTTTGTAAATCTTCTTCATCAGGTCTCCACCAGTGTAGAAGTCCTATGTAGATGATCGTTAGCGATGGTCAGATATCGAAGGAATTCCGGACATACCGTGACAAGGTACAAGTACTCCTTGTCCTCGAAGCTCCCGCGGAGCTGGATGAACCACGAGCTACCCTCGAGCTGCTTCAGGATCGCCTGCTCCTGGAACGCGAACGCGAGCTGGTGCGGGTGGAGCGTCGCCTTGGCGATCATCTTCAGGCCGTAGAACCGGCCGTTGGGCTTGTACAGCGCGAGCGAGACCATGCCCTGCGCTCCCGCGCCGACGAGCTGGAAGATCTGGAAGTCCTCCGCTGACAGTTTGGGCATCTGCCGAGACGCGGGCGCGAGCAAGCGCGAGGCTGCAACGAGCTTGAACTCCGGGACGGGGAGGTACTTCGCGCTGACCGCGACGAGGGAGAGCGCCGAGGTGCGTCGGACGAGGGTGGTGCAAGTGGCAGTGGAGACCGCAAGAGGCGCACTTGCAGACAGCGGAGACAGCTGCTCGAGATGGCAGGCGATCTTCGAAATATTATGAAGAGGCTAGAGGAAGGAAGACTTAGGAGCTACTCACCATGTCCCCGCCGTCTCCGAACCACATCCGAACGTGAACATCCACTTCGGCCTGAGCATGCCTGCTCGCGTCAACGACGACTTGGACGGCCTCGATGATCTGCGGGTACACATCAGTCTCGAGTGTGGGATGAATAGGAGTAAGAACCAACCAGGTTGTCCATATACGACGCTGGGTCGACCGCAAGAGTTCCGCAGGGAGCAGCCTTGATGAAGAACCGAGCAATCTTGGAAAAGATAGTCATAGCTGTCACGTCTGGAGTGCAGAGCAGAGTCGAGTGTGCAGGACGTGCTGTGCAGACGCAGATGGTGGAGACAGAGAAACAGACTGAGATCTCCTGAGCACGACGATACACCCTCGACGAGTGGTCGAAATTGCAACGCGGAGATGCATTTCAGGCAAGTCCGTCATCTATCCGCGCCATCGCGCTTCCTGCGTGTGCAGACACGTCGCCGGCGTCGTCGTATGTGACTATATGCGCCCTAAAGACGATGAGAGAGCGTTGAAAGGGACAGAAAGACGAGAACATGGTGGTAGGAGTCCAAGAAGGCGTCGTTCGCGCACAGTTGCCAGAAATGGTCGAGCGGCACCCGGTCCGATCTGCGCCGGGCTGGCGGCCCGACATCTTGTTGAACGGAACAGTTTGCACCTCTACCGCCAACACCGAAGAGGACCATTGTGGTGAGCATAATGTGGGGTGATTCTGGCTGACTGGACAAGGAATCAGCATAAGTTTTGGACATATCCACAAGTGGACCTACCTCAGGACAACAATCGCAACTGAGACGGTTCTATGTGCACGGTCAATACCGACAAGGTCCCCCGAGGGTGGTCGCACCTGGGTACAAGCTCGTGCATTCCACCAACATTGACAGCGCGGCGTCGAGCATGGAAGAGCATCCAAGGAGGAAGCGACGTCGGGCTGCGACAAACAGCACCGCTAAGCGACATAATGAGCCCAACAGCCGACGCGCGCCCCGCCGACGCCCCCCGACGATCCGTCGGCTGGCCATACCCTCCTTCACTGGCAAAGCAAGGTGAAGGAATTGAGCCAGCCAGCGCATTCCGCACGGACCCCTCCTTCAGCGTATATAAACCCACCGACCTGCAAACGAGTATCAGCAGCACTCGACGCCTTCGCACTCGCACACTCGCCTTTGCACTCTCTCTCTACTCTCCACCCACACTTTCTCTACACCATGTTCGCACGCCTCGCCGTCGTCTCCACCCTCTCCTTCGCCCTCCTTGCGGCCGCCGCTGACACCGGCAGCTGCAGTACCGGCCCCGTGCAGTGCTGCAACAGCGTCGAGAGCGTACGTCCATCTCTCCTCTTGCAGGGTTTGAGCTGACATGTGACATTACCACACACCGACAGTCGGACTCCGCCGCAGGCTCTGCGCTGCTCTCCGTCCTCGGGATCGATCTCAAGGGCGTGACCGCGCAGCTCGGGCTCGGGTGCTCGCCCATCTCTGCCGTCGGCCTCGGCGGCGGCAACGCGTGTGCGTCCCAGGCGGTGTGCTGCCAGAACAACAACGTCGTGAGTGTCCTTCCTGACATGTTCAGAGTTGGAGGGTTAAGACTAACTGGGGATCGCGATGTAGGGCGGCCTCATATCCATCGGCTGCGCACCCATCTCTCTTTAGACAGACTTAGTTTAGTCACTGTTATTCGTTATGTTACGCCTGCTTAATGCTTGAATGACTGCGCTATGCATCGTGTGTGCTACTGGAAATAGAAACGTGGTCGTTTCAGCTCGGGTCGTTGACTATGCAAGTTGCATCGCTGCGGGGTGAAACAGTGATCCTACACTAGGGCTCAGTCAGCTGTGTCTTGACGGTAACAGAGATATCGCACGTACACGATATGCCATACAAGTCTTGCCCCGCATATATCGTCGTTGCGCCGACCTTGACTCCGCCTCTGAGTTGCTGTCTGCAAATTGTCGAAGATGTAGCGCACACGGTGGGGACATGACGGAAACAGTGCGATAGATTCAACGAGGGTATTCACGAGGATACGACAAGGAGAGCAAGGTATATTCTACGAGTCAAGTCCATAGCGAGTGTCCGTGTCCTTCTGCCTTGCGGCAGCGTCTTCCTCCTATCCAGCAGGATCTCTTGGAGGGTTGCCAACTCGCCAGGTGCGAGGTTGACGGCGCGAAGCAGAGCGTGCGCATGGTGCGGCCGCTCGAGCAGGCATGCGCTTCCGGCAACGCCGAAGTCGTGGCGGAGTGGCGAGAAGATGGGTGGCGATCGCTCTGAGAGCGACACTATGCGGCGCGCGGCCGGCTTGGTGGTAGGTTGGTAGCGGCGGCTCGGGAACTGGCCCAGGAGCCTATGCGAGTGCGTCTACAGCCCAAAGATCTTCTTCAGGCCGGACTTGGTCGTCTTCCGCTGCGCGGTGCGTCCGTTCGACGGACGAAGCACCTCCCGCGCGCCCTCGTACATGTGGTAGGTGTCGCGTGGCGACTGCGTGGACGCGAAGAGGGAGAATGCGTTCGGAGACGCGGGGCTGGTGGAGGCGAAGGTGTAGATGGAGATGGGAGTGCTCGCAGAGTAAGACATCGCGGTCGTAGTGCTCGAGGTGAGGATGTAGTCGATCGAGGATGTACTGGAGAGCAACGAAGGAGGCTAGGTGAGGTCTCTGGATGTCGAGCGGATGCTAGGAGACTGGGCTGATGGTGGGAACTTCATGTCGGTCTCGCGCTCGTTATATACCGCGTAGAGTTGCACGGATTGCCTGAGAGGCGAGGATACACGGATGGGCGTGGACGTCAAGTAGCCATAGGCGAAGCGAGAGCATGTGCACACACAGAAAGTTGCCTTGTCAGGAAAGTGTTTGCAGCAGAACAAACACGAGCACACAGCAGCGTACAGAGACAGTCTGTTGCCAGGATACGAAGCACCCACAGACGCAGACGAGCCAGCACCGAGTGAGTCGACAATGAACGCGGATGGGGAGGAGCACAGACGCCCGAGGGCACTTGTTTGGCTCCCGCCGCGGACAAACAAAACCACGTGGGTACTTCCCTCTCATCGTACTCTATTGACCACCGACTTCGACAGAAGGCGGATTCTGTCTGTGTAGAGTGTGATTACAGGAGATGCATAGACGGGTCGAGTATCGACGCATCCCGCAGGAGTAGGACACCAGGAAAGTGCACGTGGCTATTCCGAGAATGGAAAGTTTAGCGCCATGTTTCTTGTCCTCTGCCATCCCGTCGCGCGCACCGAATGTCAACGGGAACATGTCTCACCTTTTTCTCCTTCTGGTGTCTTCGCACGCTCAGAAGGTAAGCGCACGTGCAGGAGCGGTTCGGCGGGTTGTCTCGCTCTGGAGACATGTCTACTATCCACTAATCCAATTCCACCCCTGGTACGGCCCTCAGCGCACCTGCGTAACACTCCCGGTGCGCTGCAAATCTAAGGCACCCGTCAGCGCCTGCATACGCTCTTTTTCGCACACAGGCACGCTTTGCCTATGTCGGTGTTGTGGAGAAGAGAACAAAGGCAAGCGTTATCAATGGATGCCGTCGATCCGTGTCTACTGACTGGTAAGTGCTGGTTCATCATGCATTCGTGCACACTTGCAAGTCATTCTCCTCGCACTCTGATAATTGAGACGCTGGGAAAGTATATTCTATGAAGTTCTTCGGGCCGAACGCTATGATCCTGTTCGCCCGGGGGGCTGAACCTTATGATCAAGGCGCCAGCCCACCCTAGAAGACCCTTCCTTGTCCTCCCCGTCTACGTCTGTCACCTCCTTCACCCTGAACCATCCTAGCTGCCCCTTTTTTAACTCCGTTATCTATATCCGAGCCCGCTCGATTGCGTAAGGTGTGTCGGGCGAACATCAGTTGGCGATGACGGATAGTAGAGCTCACCCGTCGAGAGCAGATCATGGCCCCTTATTTCCCGTAAGAGGTCACGGACGCCATCATCTCAGTTGTGGACCCATTTAACAACACCCACACACTCGCCATGTATGCTCTTGTCTGTCAGCCAATGCTCTCTGAAGCTATGGAGGACATACACGCGGCCACCGCTCCTCCGTCGTCTATTCCACCACCTCTCCGCACTACGGTTCTTGATCGTGTCCGCGTACGAAGTTATTCTTTGCCTTCTGCTCCTCCGAGTTTACTCAGGGTCAACGCCGGTTCTGAGGTAGTACGCCAGCCTAAATCGGCGGGTGGGTACCTAGGCGCCCAGTGTGAAGTTAGCGATTGTTGTCTACGATGGTCTCTGGCGGTCGAGGTGTGGTTTTCGGTGCGCGATTCTGGCCAGACATATTATATCAACGCAGTCTATTCCGGTGGTGGTCTAAGACGGTCCCTAGTATTATACATTGGATTTTGTCCGATAAACCCCGTCATGAAGTGGCGGTAAGTACTTCGGCAGAGAGCGCCAAAGGGCGGCACCCAATAATAGAAAATTACGTAGGGAGGGGACTCTTTCTCTTGAACGACCACCATCTTCTGGACGACTCGCTGACCAGAAGACTTTTTGGTGGCTAATTCCTGTTTCACTGATACCCCTGCGACTCCGGAATTTACTTGGGTCGCACGAGGTCGCACGCCAACGGTCGTCGACGGGTAAGTCTGCATTGTCGTGGCGGGTTGAACATTTATGCTGAACGAAGATCCCATATACATGATATCCTTGTCGTCGTCGCCATAATGACTCTCTACTTGCGCGATGGTTAGCACGCATATTTTGACATAAGTACACGCTGAGTGCAACGTATCCGTCGGGATGTCGTCTGAACGGGACCCGCTCATACCTCGCACGACCTCTCCGGAGCCGCTCGATGCCAAGCGAGATACCCGCAAGGTAGGTCCGATGGAGATTTCCAGGACGACTCGCTACGGGATCCTCGCCGGCATCTGGGTCGGTACCTTCCTATCCGTATGTAACATTTTCTTCATGTCTACCTCATCGCAGGCAGCTCAGTCCTCTTGTAACAGTCTCTGAACAGTGCGTTTGCATGCATATGGCCCTCCTGCACGCATAGTCTGACATGCTTACCGCAGCGACTCTGGTTGCCACGCGTGAGATGGCCCCCACCACGACATCCTTGCTTCCATTCACTGAGACGCTTCGGTAGTTCTCCCCTCAATTTCCTCCGAGTTTAACAAGGCTCATCAAGCCAGCTGGCTGGGAACCGCGTATAACACATTATGTGGCATTTCCTACTTATGCATCTGACATATTCCTTACTTAGGTACTTGCTCGCGACATGTACCTTCACACCGCTCTACGGACGACTGTCCAACGTTATGGGTCGGCGTGGCGCGAACCAGGTCGCTGTCTTCTTCGCAGGCCTTGGCGTTGCAGCATGCGGCTTCGCTCCCAACATGGAGATGCTTATCGCTGCCAGATTCGTAGGTGGCATATTTCTTTCCCAATTTGCCCCATCTGATGACTCGATAGCTCGGCGGACTTGGCGGTGGTGGTATATTCACGACAGCGACGTGAGCAAGGTACTTTCCATGCACTGTGATATCCTTTCTGACGGTTCAACAGTATCATTACGAGCGACATGTACAGTCTCAGAGTGCGCTCCCTCAGTAAAGTGACTATTCAGCCTTCGCTGACAGCAACATCTAGAACCGAGGGCTAACTCAAGGTGTTGCCGCCGTGTTCAACAGCGTACGCACTCACTGAGCTTTTACTGGAATGTGCTAATGTTATTCGTGTTGTAGATGGGGATGGGTCTCGGAGGACCCCTAGGCGGCTTCATCGCGGACCGGTAAGCAGAGAATGCATCATGGCAAGGCATAACTTGACTCTGTCTTTTTAGCTTGGGATGGCGATGGGCGTTCCTCCTGCAGCTCCCACTATTTGCCATCTCGTTCACGCTCACTTCGGTGTACTTGCGCTATGTCACGCCAGTATGTCCTTTTGACCTGTATGCGAGACAGCCCTTGACCGCTCTATGAAGGGAAGAAGCAAGAGTACGAAAGCCGTTTTGAAGCGTATCGATTACGCAGGGAGCGCGACACTTCTCGGAGCTGTGAGTCGCCGCAATCTGGTATCTACTCTAATCATATGTTGACAGACTCGCTTCAGGTACTCTCTGTCCTCATTTTCCTCAGTATGCGATTCAGCGAGGAGCACCCCGTGCGTTTCCCTCCGCCCTCTTCATGGCTACCTCTTACCCCTCTACAGTGGAGCTCCCCGACCGTATACGGCCCGCTTACCTCTGCAGTAGTCTTCGCGATGCTTTTTGTGTATGTCGAGCTCATGGTGGCTCCGGAGCCAATCCTTGCGCCCTTCCTGCTCAAGGAGAAGATCCCCGTGCTGGTTGGCATCAGCAACTTCCTCGTCGCTACGTGCAACTTCACGATCATGTACAACTTCCCGACATGGTTCCAGACCGTGCTGCTCACGAGCGCGAGCGAGGCTGGTGCGTAGAGCTTGGTCTACTATCCCGGTGTACCAGGCTAATATCTTACAGGTGCACACTTGATACCGAACGGAGTGTCGATCTCGGCTGGCTCTCTCTTCGCTGGGTAGGTGTCTCACCTGTAATGGCTCGGTGCAGGCTCACATTGATCTTCTATGCAGATGGGTCATGCACCGCACGGGCAAGTACAGACACCTGAATCTCATCTTCGGTCTATTCCCCTTCGTCGCCGCCGTGCTGCTCTCCTTAATGCGCGAGGACTCCCATCCCATCGTCTTGTGGATCAGTATTGTACGTGTTTTCCTGAAGACTTTGCTCTCCTGGTGCTAACATATATATTCAGATCCCAGCTGGGTTTGGCAACGCGGTCGTTCTGCAGACCATGCTCAGTAAGCACCATCTCACCTCGTTGACTTCGCGCATGCATCGAATACCGCTGACCCTTGCGTTAGTCGCGCTGCTCGCTCACCTTCCTCGTGAGTCTTCTGCTTGTCTCCTTTCCTTCATGTCGCTCACGATAAGACGCAGAGGACGCCATGGCAGTTGGCACTGGGTTCGGCCAGCTCTTCCGTGGGATTGGCCAAGTAGGAGGCGTCGCCATCTCCTCTGCGCTCTTCCAGTCTATCCTCAACGTCGAGCTGCACAAGCGTATCCATACTCCCGACGCCGAGGAGGTCGGTCCACTCTCCGTACGTGAGGAATGAACAGGAACGCCACTGACAGCCCGCCCGCAGATGATCAGCAAGATCCGCCACTCCTCGACGCTCGTCGCGCAGCTCCGACCCGACCTGCAGCGCGCCGCGCGGGACTCGTACGCGATCAGCCTCCGCGCGGTCTTCATCATGGCAGCCGTGTCTACGCTGCTTGCGTACATTGTGCGACTCCCGGTACGTCTCTCGGTTCACATTCGTCGTTCTTTCCTCCGCGTATTGACCGCCGCGGCGCTCGTGACAGATCCCAGACAAGCCCCTCGACCAACCCCGGCCACGCACCCGCTCGCTCAGCGAGCTCCCGAACCCGCACCCGCGCACGCCTGGAGAGCTCGCAGAAGAGACGCAGGGGAGCGCAGAGGCGACGGAGCTCGAGGATGAAGGGAGCGGCGCTGAAGACATTAACGACGACGATGACGAGGTGCGCCCGATGCTGGGGCAGACGATCCCGAAGCGGCGGCGGCTGTCGACGTACGAGAGCTCGGACGGGGGAATGGACCTGGAGGACGACGTCATTGGAGGGTCTGCGAGGCGGGCGTCGATGATCTCGCTGGCCCGGTCGTCGAGATGAATGTCGGGGTGAGCACGAGTCGGGACGTGGCGCTAAGCATGATAAAGTGGTACATAGGACTGTGCTTGACGCACAGACGCTGTTCTGATTCCTGTCTTGCGACGAACGATGTCGTGGAGATCTTGCACGTAAATACCCACATCTTGACCCCACTTGCCAGTCCTGGTTACACGGTGTCTTATAGAGGACAAGCCGGTTGGTATTCGTTGGCGACACACATGCTTCTTACAAGAGGTGGTACTGATACATTGTGCGAGTAGCGTTCCTTGCTTTACGTTCCTTCCATCCCCTAGTTCCTGCTCCCAACAGGCATGTGTCCACACACAGCTCAGAAGTACGCCTGCAACGTATTGAGATCCGTCAACACAGGCCACAAACCGAGCTGAGTGCACGACACTCACAGCAGCATTGGGCGGGCTCGCCACACCCCCGAGGCTAGATGAGTTGAATCTAGTCAGTAGCCATAGGGTAATGATATACGGTTAAGACTTCACGTACACGTTGAGCGGCCAGGACGAGAAAAAGAACGTGTACCGGCCGGTCTCTGCGCAATGCTTCGCGAGCGCCTCGAGGTCGAAGAACTCACCGATGGGCATGCCCCACATCCTGCCGTCCAAGTATCAGTGAGCGCTATGCGAGTGAAGTCTTATGTACAACTGTGCGACGCAATGCGTACCCGAGTATGGTGGAATGGAGGTGCGGAACGCCCTCCAGAGGGGGCCAGCGCTGCACGAGCAGAGTCCCAGTCAGTAACAACGCAGAGCCGATGATGACGTTCGCGCACGCACCTCGAGAGAGGGCATGTCAGACGCGATCGCGGCAAAGTGGTTGTCCCACAAGAACCGCTTCATGTCCTCTGTCTGATCAATGCCGGCACTGTAAGGCTCCCGAGCTCCTGGTCAGCCGGAACTTGTCACAACCCATCTAAGAGGTTTGCACGCACAAAGTTTCCTCCTTGCCTGCAAGCGCATCGCGCTCCTCCTGCGTCGCGCCGTTGAATCTTTGCATAAAGCCGACTCGGAGGATAAGGATGTCCGCGGGGCGGAACGTCGTGCCCTGCGCTTTGGCGCACGCGAGGACGTCTTCGAGCGGGATGGGGTGCGCCGTCCATGGGTCGTAGGGCAACTTTCCGTGCTTCTCAGTGTAGAATTTGACCATGTCGAGTAACACTCCCCGGCCACAAATGCCGTGCTGCGCCCAGTCTATCGTGGGTGGCGGAGTCTCAGCATCAGAACCACCGTGAAGGCCGAAGGATAAGGATGGCGACTTACTGTGGATGCCGTACTTGATGAGTTCCGGATCGACGTCGGTCGGGCTCACAATGTCAATCTTGCCATTTTTGAAGAAAGACGCAGGCGTGCCCTGGTAGAATAGACCGTGCTGGAGCAAGCCGAAGTGTTTCAAGCCGTCCCACTGCGTCCCGGATTGGGTGTTCTACAAGGCAACGCGATACGTGAGTAACGTCGACATCGTGCGAGCATAATCATATGGATGCATACGATGTGGAGATGGTCGTCGAAGACCGTGCTAAACTTCTCATGCCGGCGAACCTCGTGCTCAGGGGATTTTCGATCGAATACAGGCTGTGGAAGAGATCAGTTAATGGATCTCGTGCTCGGACAGTAGAAAATGGTAACGCCGCTCTAGTCGCATACGTACCTTGTTCGGGAAGTTCACCGGCCTGCCCGACGCGAAAGTGTCAGCTCGTGTTCGGATCCGAGGCATCTCCCCGATGCCAGAGTGTTCAACACACTCACCAGTTCAGGCATATTGCCTTGCCAGTCCTGCACAAATTCGACGTCAGACGGAGCAAAGGGCTATGGGGCGATCGAGAATACACACTTGATCTCCTTGGACGCCTCCTTCACGACGTCGTCGGTCAGCAGATTCACCGTCCCGAGCTGATCGTCCTTGCCCCAGACCTCCCAGGCACAGCCAGTGAAGTCCTTGAACTTGGGCAGCTCGTCAAACGTCGGGAGCTTGCTTGCAGTCGTCATCGTTGATTCCGCTATCGAGTAGTGTGAGATGTGGGCGAGCACGTCTTGAGCCTGCGGCGGGACGTCATTGCACGCCCGTTATATACGGCTGCGGGAAGCGAGAGATGGCGGGCTCCCGGGAAGGCCAAGGGAGATAAGTAGTTCCACGTCTCGTGCTTGAGAACCAGGGCCATCTGCAATCGCAAAGGGTAAACTTGCATGGAGGCTCAGCTGACCATAATAGCCTGTCGTGACCTCGGGCCTGCTCATCTGACCACTTCATATATCATCTTCATCTCCTCGGAGTCCTCCATGTAGGGTTCACGCCGCAAGAGCGCAGTAACGATAAGCCCTCTTCTCCACTCGATGTGCCGCCTCTGCCTTCCGGTGACCGCTGTGCGCTGTGCCAGTCGCAAGGCTAGCTCGTTTCGTCAGGACTCAACGAGAGGTACCAACTGTCAGCGGCTCATGCTCGATTACAAGGTTCCCGCCCATGATGGTGGCGCTGTACGTGTCTGTGTGAGCTAGAGTCTGTCTCAGAACAGCTGCAAGTGACGTTATTGAGAATTGAGGTAGATGTACTACCCGGCTCAATCACGCATCGGATACTCCCTCGAATCATGCCCGAGCGAAACGATCGAGATAATGAAGACCTCAGGTTAACAGGAGTCAATGCAACGGATGACCGTGGATAGTAGCCCACAATACGATGGACGAGCAGAATGATCATGAGGGACGACAAGAAAACAATGTGAGGTCAAGGTTGGGGAGAATGGCTTAGTCAGTCGACATGACTAGCGATGACGTATCGCTATATCTACGTCTCAAACGGCACTACTACAAATAAGTGTTATCCAGTGAAGCCTTCCAGCGAGTAAGGACGACACGTTACATAGTCATGAGAAATCGGACATCATTGAGAACATCGTCAGCCGGACCTGGACAACAACGTAACAAATTTCGACTTAAATAGGTACGCGCAAAAAAACCCAGTTGATGCTAGATGGTGTACAACCGTCAACGGGCCTGAGCGTACTCTGTGTCGCTTGCTCATCATCTCGGTCCCGAACAAGGTGCGAATAGACATTGGCGTTGGTATGTCCATATCTGCTTCTCCCATGATGCCGTACTTATTGGTACAATCTCCGAATAGTGTTCCTTGCTTTCCTTCCAACCATCCCCGATACAGTCCAATCCCAGTCCGAGCGAAATGCACGTCTCGCCCATTAGAAGTATGCCTGCGACAAGCACGTGCATCAGCATCGGGTTTATGGTGCACGGAGTTCGGCACTTACAGCAGCATTCGGCGGGCTCGCAACACCTCCGAGGCTGCAAAGACAACACATAATCAGCATCGACAGGGCCAGCAATCTGCACAGCGACGACTACGTACACGTTGAGTGGCCAAGACGAGAAGAAGAACGTGTAACGGCCGGTCTCCGCGCAGTGCTTCGAGAGTGCCTCGAGGTCGAAGAACTCGCCAATGGGCATACCCCACATTCTATCACATGACGTAAGTTGCCAAACGAAACCCCTTGATGGCAAAAGAACTTACCCGAGGATAGTGGAGTGCATGTGCGGGATGCCCTCCGGAGGGGGCCAGCTCTGCACGTCAGATCGACTCAGCATCACGTTCTCAACAGTCTGTCATACAGTGTACATACCTCAAGAGCGGGCTGGTCGGACGCGATCGCGGCGAAGTGGTTGTCCCACAGGAAGCGCTTCATGTCTTCTGTCTGCTCAATCCCCGCGCTATCACGAGCGCAACCTCGTTCAGCACTTAATCGACTCCCAAACGAACACGGGGCACACGTACAAGGTCTCCTCCTTCGCAGCAAGGCCATCGCGCTCCTCTTGCGTCGCGCCGTTGTAACGCTGCATGAAGCCGACACGAAGGATCAAGATGTCCGCCGGGCGGAACGTGACGCCCTGCGCCTTGGCGCACTCGAGGATGTCGGCGAGCGGAACCGGGTGCGTCGTGAACGGGTCGTAGGGCAACTTGCCGTATTTCTCAGTGTAGAACTTGACCATGTCGAGGAACACACCGCGGCCACAGATACCGTGCTGCGCCCAGTCTGTATGTCGCACAGGTGTCAGTCAGTCAGGGAGGTACGAGCGCCATGCGGAGGTAATGGTACGGAGACGCACTGTGGATGCCGTACTTGATGAGGTCGGGATCGACGTCGGTCGGGCTCTCAATTGTAATCTTGCCGTTCTTGAAGAACGACGCAGGCGTGCCCTGGTAGAACAGCCCGTGGTGGAGCAAGCCGAAGTGCTTCATGCCATCCCACTGCGTCCCGGATTGCGTGTTCTGAGGTTCACCATGACACCGTGAACATCACCCACAAATCATGAGCAAAAAATAGAACGCACGATGTGGAGGTGGTCATCGTGCACAGCACCAGCCCACTCCTTGAAGTGGATCTCGTGCTCGGGGGCCTTGCGCCCGAATACCGGCTGTGAAACCGAACGTGATCAGATCTCGCAGTCCTTGCGCAGTGTGACGACATCGACGGGGGCCCGATGTGGATGCCGGCAGCCGCGCCAGACGGGTTCGCATTCGCACCTTGCTCGGGAAGTTCACCGGCCTGTCGGACGCGAAACTTGTCAGCGCGCTCGTCTCGTCACGTCCCCTCCCCGACGCCACTCACCAGTTCAGGCCGATCGCTTTGCCAGTCCTGCGTAAAGCCAGACGGAGCACTCTTGTCAGCACACAAGAACACGAGACGGCTTCAAGAAGAGGACGCACTTGATTTCCTTGGAAGCCTCCTTCACGACCTCGTCGGTGAGCAAGTTCACCGTCCCAAGCTGATCGTCCTTGCCCCAGATCTCCCAGGCACAGCCGGAGAAGTCCTTGAACTTGGGCAGCTCGTCGAATGTCGGCAGCTTAGTCGTCATCGTAGGCGCAGTATAGTGTGAGATGTGGGCGAGCACACCTCTGAGACGACCGGACGCCATTGCACGCAGGTTATATACGCCCCGCGGGGTACAGCCGTGCTGGGGGATGTCACTTGTCAGCCCAAATGATGGCTCCCCACCGCGAAGCGAGATATGCCGGTTCCGGGGCAGGGGAAGGAAGATAAGTGCTTCCGCGTCCGAAGCTGGGGCCCCGGCGCACTTGTGCGATCGCGAAAGGGCAATCTCTCGCGCCCAGCCGACCGAAACGGATTGGCGTGACCTCACCTCTGCTCATCTGACCACGGTCCTGCTCATTCATGCGCCTCCATTTTTTCTGAGGCGGCAGTGGCGGCGCACCCCTCTCGAGCCACATACGCGTGCGTGGGAGGGCTTGGGACGGCTGTACGATGATACATCCGCCGTTCCCAGGGCAAGCTTCCGATGGTAACAGTTCAACCACGTCGTGGCAGCCACGCTGCCCCGCCTGCGCCCTGAAACCCCATGGAGTCCAACATCTAGGTGGATCATGGATGCTCGCTTGTCTACCCACTATACGTGAATCAAGGGAGACACAGTTCTTGCGGGATCAGATAAGATATTCATAAGCACATGAAGGAAACGAGGGAGGAAACGTGCATCAATACTTGGTGTTCCTCTGAGTCTAGGTAGGGGCCGAGACAAATCGTACCCGAAGACAACAAGGGACGACCCCAGTAGGAGCCTATCCGCGAATGAAGGGATGCACCAACGCCTCTTTGGGTGTGATCCGCTTCGATGGGTCCAGGGCGAGGCACTTGTCCAGCAGGTCGATGAACGACAGTAGGAGCTTGCTCTCCTCGTCTTTGAGCTTCACCGAGTGCGGGGGCATTAACCGTTGCCGCAGGTCCCGCGCCGGCTTCGTGATATGAACCTTCTTCACGACGTCCTGGAAGCACGAAGGTTCCAGGTCGGAGTCGGAGCGGTATGGCGATAGGTTTAGGGTGGGATAACGCATAGCGCAAGGGACAGAAGTCGAATCACGTCATGATATGGGAGGAAACAGCGATTAGACTCTCGGACATCAAACAACAGACAGGGAAGCACGTACCGAGCCCGTCACCCGGTCCTGCTCTACGCTCAGAAACGCGCCAAGCTCGTCGAAGTACATGTCCCCAAACTTGGCGCGCTTGATCATTTTCGTATTGAACCGACCCTTCAGCTCCATCATGTGCAGAAGCATTTGATTGTTCGAGCGGCCGGGGAAGAGAATCTTCCCGGTGTAGAGTTCGTACAACGTGCAGCCGATCGACCAGATGTCAATCGCAGGATCGTACGGGTGACCCATGACTAGAGCAGACGTAAGTATTAGTCTGTCGACACAGACTAGCATCGGAAGCACGCACTGATCTCAGGTGCACGGTAGAAGCGCGACACAAGATAAGGTGTGATGTCGTTCTCGGACGCGTCTGAGGCCGAGCCCAAGTCGCAAAGCTTCAGCAGCGTCTTCTGCTCGTTTACCTAGAACGTGTCACAATCGCCATCAGCCGGGCACGTTTTGGGGACGGACACGTATCGACGGACCAAGATGTTATCGGGCTTGATGTCCGCGTGCATGATGTTGCATTTCCGGAGCAGGCTCAACGCGAGGAACAGCTGATGGGCGTACGCGCGGACCGCACGGATGTTCAAACCAACATCTTTCCCGAATCGCTTCACCACCTCACGCAAATTCATGCTGAGGAGGAGTTAGCTAGGGAGGACGGACAAAATGATGCCGACGTACCTCATAGATTCGAACACGAGACAGAGATGCCCACGATGTTCAAAAGTCCGTTCCAACCGAACGATGTGCTTCTTGTCCTCAGGATCAGCCTGTTTGATCTTCATGAGGATCTGCGCCTCCTTCAAGCCAGCTTTGTACCTAGCTAGACGTCAGAAGTCGCTCAGAATGGGCCATGCGGGCACGTACATGGACTCCTGGCACCGCACAATCTTGATCGCGACCTCCTTGCCCGCCTCGTTCGCGTCGCTCTGCAAAACACGCGCTCGAACAACATTTGCGAACATGCCCTTACCGAGAGAAGAGAAGACCTGGTACCGGCCGCCGTCGAGCTGTTCTCCAAGAATGACCTGGTAGTAACCCTCGGGATCGGCGGCGGAGTCGAGCGTCGTCGTGATGATAGCTGGAGCGGCTTGTTTCTGTGGATAGATTAGTGCTTGGTGTAGGTAAACGACGCGGAAGGTACTCACCACCACACGCTTGACCTTCTTTACCTTCTTCTTCTCTGTTGTCGCGACGGCGAACATGTCGTCCACGTCCTCTTCCTCTTCCTCCTCTTCCTCGACCATCTCAACGTCAACGGGCTCTTCTTTTGCGCCCCATACACGCTTGTGCTCATCTTCGCGGCGATCTAGGCTAGGATCGTAATCCGCTGCAGATATTTGTTCACCTGCGCCGTTCTCTTGCTGCGCCTTCGCCTGCACCTCTTCTTCGTCGCCTCCCTTGGCTAGCGAGAACAAACCAGGCGTGGGCGACGCAGACGCGGTTTCGCGCTTCGGTGCTGAAGGAAGGGCAATCAGTCAGAAATCCTGGTTAAGGATACGAAATCGCTCACCAGCACTCTCTGCACGCACGGGCGGAGTATTGACGGCGCTCTGAGCCTGAGATGGGAAATTAGAAACATCAGGCGTCACGGGAGGCGGCTCGACCGCACTGCTAGGTCCCGGGCTGGGTGTCGGCCCTGCGCTGCTGCTTGCTATTCCCGCGTACTTGGCCATGATGGCTTGACGCCTCGCACGGCGAGCGGCCAGCGTCTCTTCGACAGGTGGAGGTGATGGGGGAAGCTCCAACTCCATTTCGGGCTCGGGCTCGGGGGCAGGTGGAGGTTGCTTGCCGTTGGGCTCTGTAGGCCGGCCCTCATGCCGACGAGGAGGGGGTGACGTCCGGCTGGGCCGCGGAGATATCCTAGGATAGCACATACAGCTATGAGACACCACCAGAACAAGGTCACGGAATCAGATACTCACTCGCCTTCTTCCTTCTCATCGTCTATCCTGACTGAGGATGCACCATTCGCAGGTTTGTCTCGACGAGGTGAAGGACGTCTACTGTGTGTGTCATGCCGACGCCTGTCACTACCACGACTACTGTCTCTCCGAGGGGCGTCGTCCCTGCGCGGGCCACGGCTGTGATCCCTAGGGCGGTCCCTCTCGCGTTCTCTGGGGTAAAGCATATAGGCATGAGAGACGGCAACCACGAAGGCGCAAAGAACAACACTTACTCGCCTTCTTCCTTCTCATTGTCTACCTGAGTAGGAGGCCGCGACGAAGACGTACCATTCGTTCTGTGAGGGGACGGTCGTCTATCGCGAGGGCCGTCCCACCGCCTGTCACTGCCACGGCTGCGATCCCTAGGACGGTCCCTCTCGCGTTCTCTATCCTTGTCATCCCGCCTGTCTCGCTCCCGTTCTCGGCTATAGTCTCCTGGTTGTCTCCTGCTGTAGTCGCGTTCCCTGCTGTGAGGTCTATAGTCTCCATGCGGTGGCCGCCTGTCGTGACTGTCTCGTCGTCCTGAATGCGGGGCCTTCCTGCGCGGAGAGTCTAGATGAACGTCCCTCCAGTCCCTAGGATCCTCACGAGGTCGTTTGTGCGATTCGGCGTCGTTCCCCTCCCACGCACGCTTAGAGCCTGATGCGGGGTTAGTCATCTTCAACAACGAGTGATTGTGGTTTACGGGGCACCGCACGATGGCAAGAAAGGCTCGTTGTCTCAGAGGGCGACGGTGTGGTCGTCGATGTTGACGAAGATGAATATTGAGCACGGCGTCGCACGGCGGCAAAGCCACCTTTTGAGCTGGGGATTCCCACGATTAGGTCGAATTACTTATCGAATAAGCCCGAATGACTTTCCTATTGTTATCGAACGCGTGATTGTGCACCTTTCCACGCGACGACAAGTCGAACAACCACCGAGCGACCTCCACGACCACGACGACAACCGCCCTGCGCTTCCCCGGACACCCTCCTCGCTGCCAGCCGCGATGAGCAGACGACAATCGCGTGTATCCATCGACGCCAGGCAGCACGACACCCTCCTGGAATTCGAGACTTGTGCGTGTTCCCGCCTCCGGACTCCGTCCATCTCTCACGCTCATACGCCCGTACTCATGCCTTGACTGTGCCGTTCCAGTCAAGAAGAAGTTTCTGCTCGCCAACAAGCATATAACCAAGTGCGTGTCGTGCTCGCCACATCTGCATCTGCGCATGGTCTGGTGTCAGACGAGATTGACATGTGGCTGAGCCAGGCTGAACTCGACCCTGAGCGCACGGATAGAAGAACTCAATGCGCAGATCTCTACACTCTACGTCGAAAACCTCCGTCTCCGCGCCTCCGAAATCGCGCTCACCTCGCAGTTGAAGAAGGAGAGGGAGAAGTCCAGGAAGATCTTGGCGGATGCAGAGTCTGCGGTAAGCATCCATCTTCGCAGCGGTGTCCCATCTCCCTGCATATCTCCTTCAATTCACTTCATTTGCGACCTCGAACACGCACGTTCTTCATGCCCATGCTGCCCATACTCTGAAGTTATGCTGTGCTTTGCACTGCCTGCTCTAAACTCATTCCCTGCGAAGCATGCACACATACTTGCATTTCTAGGGCTATATGCGCATGTCCTGCTCAACCTGAGAGGTTAATTCTACCCCCATCTGCTCTCAGCTCCGGGGACCTCGGCTGGCAGCGGTCTCCAAAACAGCCTGGATGGGGGCGCTTCTGCTTGGCTTCCTGAATTGTCAGAGGGACGACGAAACCATGCAGAGGCATCCACATCCTGTCTGGTAGGTGTAATATAGCCGCTCACCGCGACGGTTTATCTGTCGTCGTTCCTTGACAACCACATATGAGCTTACTCGTATGTATATTGTTGTATGCGCGTGTTACTCCAGTTGATTGGTTATCCCCGCCTTCCGTAAGGTAACTTGCATAGCGTTGTTATTCTTGAGCCCAAGGCGATCCGAGTTGGGTTAGACATGTCTTGCTACATGTTGTTGATCTCTCGCATGCATACAGGCACACAACTTAATGAAACAATTCGGTTTCATCCGCAAGTCTTTCAACATATCGCATCGTTCGCCAAGCCCAGAAGTGAACTCCCAACCACCACGCGCGAAACGTCCAATTCCAGACCCCAATGTTTCACCCCCTCCCAACCGCATTGCTCGGCCGCCGACGATTCCTGTTCTCATAGAAGACGACGAACCCAACATGTCTTCCCCAGAAGACCTCGACGAGCAAGAGCCGGAGTCGAGCCCGAGCCTCGCCCGTAAGCGCAAGACGAAGTCGCGAAGCTCCAGTTCCAGTTCCAGCCGCCTTCCGGTTCCCTTGTCCAAGTCACCATCTGGCGCCGTGGAAGTCCTCAAGATTGAATTTGACGACGAGCTAGGGAAGTCGGGCAAGCGCCGTCCTACTCGGCGTCAGAGTGGTCTCTTGACGAGCCTGTCTATCACGGCTGTCACTGCGGATGGCCTCGGTCGCCCTCCAAGCCCTGTTCCCAGCTCTCCAGTGCGCGATGCAATGGAAGAAGACGATTTGGTCGCTGAGGAGCCTGATGAAGACGAGGTCGAGACGATCTTGCAGACCGTAGCCAAAAGAGAGCGGAAGGTCAAGAAGGAGAAGGACAGTGAACGTCAGCGCGAAACTGACAGCGACGCCCTCGAGCCCCCTCGCCCGCGTGAACGCAAGAGACATCGTGCCACGGAGGATTCGGAGATTGTGGAAGGGAGCAAGTCCAGATTCAAGGATGTCACCAACTCGCAGGCAAGCCGAACTGCCCTGCCTCAGCTCAACACCACTTCAGGTACGTCAACGTCCGAGCGAACGCTTGCGAAAGGTTGTGTCTCATCTCTCGTCTCATAGATCGTGAGCGCCAACGCTCCCCAGAGGTCGATGTGCCGACCTCCGCCACCAGCCTCGCGAGTACGTCAACACGGAACTTCCTCTCTACTCCTGCAACCACGCCGGCGCCTTCGTCGAAGCCCCCTTCCCACTTGCCGACACCGCGCTCATCGAGCCCCGTCGCGCCAGCACCTCAGGCCGACTCGGAACCTGCTACAGGTGGACGCGAGCGTCGTGTGCGGAAGAGCATCAACTACGCGGAGCCAAAGTTGAACACGTAAGTCCCCGATCTTGTCGCCGTTGGATGTACGCTCATCGACGCCACATCTGTCTCCAGGAAGATGCGAAAGCCAGACCCGGCTCCGCAGACGGCCTCGAAGCGCGCGTCGCTCGCGGCCTCAGCGCCGCAGGATGATCCGTTGCCCATCTCCTCACGATCGTCGTCTTCCAACACTGCTGATGCAGACGCCGATCCCGTTTCCACTGGGAGCACGAAACGCAAGAAGTCCCGGGCATACGTCCCACCGGACGACGAGGACGAGAGCGAAGGCACGCAAGCGGATGCCGAGTTCGGGGGTCTCCGTACCGGGTATGTTGAGTCACGACGGCGCAGCGTGCATGGTTCCAGCACACGACGATTGGAAGGCGACGACCTCCGACGCCACAGCATGGCTGTATAGCCCGTCGCTCCGGAACAGGCGACACCGAGTGACCTCCTGCGTTCTTGACACGGCGGACCTGTGGGTGTTCCCCGGTCTGTGACAAGCCCACTCGACCCTACATGAGCGCGGCACTGCTGGCCACAGCGGATGTTGCGCCCATGAGGGACGATATGACTATGGTGATGACCTCTATGATATGATACGTATGCGATGATCCAGCGTCCGCGAGACCCCTCCTGTCAGTCTAGTCTGAATTACTTACAACTATGTAGGGCGCCTCTGCACGACACACTCCTTGTGCCTAGGCTATCGTAATTTACAGCGGTCTTGTTTTGCGAAAGTGCAAGCGGAACCAATGACTAGTGTATCATATGTATCATACTCCGTACTCCCTATCCTCTATTCTCCGAATACAGTTCAGCTTGCTTGGGTTTCACCAGTCCAATATTGGCTTCCGCATTATCTTCGCCATCTGTCACGGCTCTTTGGGAAGGGACGATCTTTGGTAGCATGCATTGGCAAGGGGTCTAATAGAGCATAGTAACAGAAAAGATGCGCAAAAGGGTTGGACAGGCGCCTGGCGGTCAGTATACCATTACGTAAGCGCAAGGGACAATAGCGTCCCAAATTTGGCAACTCGACGCGGTTGGAAAACACGGTGCCAGAGTTGGACATCGCAACTTGGTCGACGACCACAACATCCTCTTGCTTGACATATGCTAGCTCTCCCATAGCTCTTGAATATTGCTTGGTCACTGGAATACCACACTAGCCCTCTTGATATCCCATGACTGAACGGTCGTCGTCACTAGTCGAGGAGATCAGCCTCAACGAGCTCATCGCGAGGCAACATGCGGCTTTCCTCACCCTACCAGAGGTGCTATGTCCGGAATCGCGGCCATCGTCGCCCACAGCGGAGGGCCGCATCGAGGACATGAAGACGCGCATTACCGCAGCAGTGAATACTGCCGGGGGAGACCCTACGAATCCGAAGTGGGGATACGTCTCGCGGTTGGTATGCCTTGGCTCTACTAGCCGCAAGTACGTGGGTGTGGCTCCGGGAGTGAGGATAGGTGACGGGAAGAAGGTCAATGTGGGCAAGAATTTCAAGTTTGAGTTGCCCGAGACGGAGGAGGAATGGGCAGCGTATGAGCAACGATGGGAGGCAGCGGTTGCCGAGGAGAGGAGGAAGAGCGAGACCAAGATTGCAGCCAAGGCATCCCTGACGAGCAAGTACTTCAAGAGTACCGCAGCGGAGGAGCCAGAAATTGGGTCGCGTCCTCGTGCTACAAGCAGCAAGGCCGAGGTCATACGAGAGAAGGTCGAACGCTGGCAGGCCCAGGTTGCTACTGTGGTCACTGCTCCGGACGTGCCGCCATCGCAAGAGCCGGTAAGTTCACCACCCTCGCCGAAGGTTGACAAGGGAAAAGCGAAAGAGCGCGTCCTACAAGGGGAGAAGGTGCAAGCCTCTCTCGGTTTCCGCGTTGTAAAACGCTCGAGTGTCACGTCTGCCAAAGGAGGCAGCAGTGGATCTTCGAAACCGAGGGTTTCTCCGGCAGGTCGTGTTCCTACTCCTCCTGGCGAAGACCCCTCTCCGCCTCTCCCGGACGTACCTCAAGAGCCGGTAGCAGACGAGCTCGTGGAGCGGCCACAGGTGTCCGAACCCCCTCCTGTTCCTAAGATTACAGAATATCGTGATATGGTGCGTGTGACATCCGCTTCCTGAAGTGTATCATCAATTTATATGGCGTGCAGTCGTTCCTCCCTCCGTCCTTCCCATCTCAGTTGCAGACGTCCACACCACCCCTAAATGATCGTCGTCAGAAGCCTCCACCCATAGCACCGTGTTCTCCACCCCAATCTTCTCCGTCGCGTCTCTCGGTGCAATCTTTCGACCCTTCTCGACCTCAGCGCCACGCTCCGCAGGAGCCGTTTTCGAGCCTGCCTGCCGTCTCGCCTGTGCGAAGACCACTGAAGCGTGCCCGCACGCCAATTCCGAGCCCCGAGGATGTCCGCATGGGCACTTCCCCGTCTCGCTCTCCCCGTTTGAAGAGCCCTCTGAACAAGAAGGCGCGTGTGGATGCGCCTGCCGTTTCGGAACAGGATCCGGTCTCGAGCGGTCCTGTACCTGTACCGCCTTCGACACCCCCTCCGTCGTCTCCGCCTCACCAACCCGTTACGCCCGTCTCTAGGGGCAAAGGCTTGGGTAACGCGAAAGGCCTCCCGGTGCCCAGCACTCCGGATCGGCATCCACTGCCTACCCTTACGGAGCTCCTGGCGTCTTCCCGGCGCTCCAGGACGCGACCACGCCCTCCGTCACGGAAGAATACACCTCACAGCAAGGCCGGTTCGCGTGGCCCAGATAGGGTCCCCGAACACGAATTGGAGCTTCCCGTTGTGGCGGAGAACGATGACGAGCACAGTGCTCGGGAGCATACGCCCGAACCGTCTCCCTCGAAAACATACTTCTCATCGCCTGCCTCGGGCTCGTCGGATTCCCCAGGCTCGGTCGCTCAGCGTGCACGCTCCCCAGTGTCACCCTTGTTTGCGCAGCACCCGAGCCCGTTCTTGCCCAAGTATGTGTCTACCCAGCAGCCAAACGGGAACACCGATGATCCCTTTGCTGGTGGATTCGCGCAGACGCAGGGCAGTGTCATGCGCGGGGGCAGCGGGTTTTTCGGGATGGGGTATAGCTCGCAGTTCGACCTCGAGGGACACGTCGAGCAGGTGAATGAACTGCTGGAGAGGGACGTCGATTTCAACGGATGGATCCGCGATTTCGGCGAGGAGGGTGAAGATAATGATGCCAACATGTCGGCCGGCCCATCTCAGAGTCAGGATAATGGTGCGATTGGTGTCGAAGGATTCTAGAGGAGCAGGAGCCACTGTGCGTTACGCCGTTGAATCGGACGCTGTGCTTACAGAGTTTTGCATAATCTAGCTTATGTTGTATGAAGTGTTACGGCGCGGTCTTGCGACCCACAGCTATACCATTCCTGTTTGCTCAGAATAATACCTCTACGGCGGACGTGCGATTCGCCTCCAGCGGCAGTTCTATCTCACTCGTCTCGAGAAGTGCGAGGTTGACTGTTCAGGTACGTCCACCGCCGCTCATGATGTCAAACCACAGATGACGCTCGAAGGAAGGAGACCCAGTGCTGTACCTTCTCTGCGAGCGGCGACGCTGCCACGCTATTCTGAGCACTTCGGAATCTGGAACGCAGATGCTGTGCTCCGGTACGCCCACAAACAGCGTCTGGGCTTTTGCGATGAATCAACGCGACCTGCTCGTAGGGATTGAGTTTCCTGAGCGCGACAGGATCATGAAAAATGGGAGACCTCCGTTGTCGAGATGCGCTTCATGAGACAGCAGCAAGGTACCGCTGGTGAAGACCGCACCCGAGCGCATGGGAAGAGCGCATTGCGGTGAGAGCATGCATATTCGATCTGATACAAACTGATGACGTCTGGTATGGTTGACAGACGCAGGATGGCGCACTCTCGTCACCTTTCGCGCAGCCTGTGGCAACCTCGCTTCTCAGCCCATGAGCACGTCTACACGCGCAAGCTGAAACGAGAGAAGAGATGTATTCTCAGGTCGACGCCACATCAGCCAGTTACCACACGGCGGCGAGTTTCTCGGTCAATGGGATATTTGCCGCACTCAGGTGAGCGTGAACCATATTCCGCAGTGTCGCATGCTGGACCCGAGCGCACCCACATTGAGGCTTAAGCTTTGATTTTGATAATGGCCAAGCTATAACGGCATAATAGCGTGCGCATCCCGCCAGCACCCCGCATTTTTCGGATATACATCTCGGCGAGAGGCCCGCCCAACCCACCCGTATCCGGTCGGTCCATCATGCACTCAAAACGTAATACAAGCCCGGCCTGCCCGACGCCTAGGAGGGCGAGGTTTTTGCAAAACCCCACCGCGGACCGCCGCGCGCAACATCCGCCCCGAGTCGGCTTTCAACTTGCTAACCGGAGAAGCCCGTCGTGACGCTCTTCCTCAGATTTGCGTCCGATGGCATGGGCGCAGCTCTCCCTATTGGGCCTGTGTGTGCTCAGGGTGTTCAGTACCGGGAACGGTACGTGCCGGAGGGGGTCGGTGCGGTGCGTAACCCCCCTGATAGTGCGAGCTATGCTACTGCCACGTGGGCGGCATTCGTTCGCGCTGACCCTCCCTCCGCAAGCTGACGTCGACCTCTTTACTTCCGACGTTGCGGAGGGTTATGCCTGCCCCTGTGGTTAAATGCAAGCGAACCGGACGTAGCGAAGCAACATGGGATGGGGGCCTCGGGCTAGACCAGACGCCCGAGTTGATCGAGTACTCGTAGACTCGCTGCATTACCATGGCGCAGCCAATATCCAGGAATGTATTACTTACGGCTCGTACGTTGAGTCGCGCTTCCGAAATCCCACGCGAGCAGCGAGACGTCGCTAGTCCCAACCTTCGAGGCTAGCCAGACGCAGTAGATCCAAGAGGCTGTCCTGGCGCAACACCGCCGATTTTACGAATTGACGTTCCCCGAGTCGGCCCCAAAGAGGCGGCTGATGACAAGGCGCAGCAGGAATATAGTGTCATGAAGTTTTTGTGTAAGGATAGCATTGAATAGCAAAGTTTCGAGTGTGAAGCCAGGAGTAAAGGCAAGGGTTTCTTCGTCTCGCTCAACGGTCGGGTGATACAAGCGACCGATATGATCCTGTCTGGTTCGTACATGAACTGAGCAATCTCGAGTCAAGGAGGCGAACGCGACAGCAACGAACATACCCATACCTGCATCATTGCGGGCGGCCTCATCGACACACCCCTCGCTCTCGATCTGATCGTAGGTATCAGCTTCTAGAAAAGTTTGAGCATTGCAAGGTTTGCGCATGGTAATGGATTTCCAGTAGTCGAACCGTAGGATGGAAGTGAGAAAGTGCCTATGATATGTCGGCAAGTCTCGGAGGGCGTGTGGTGCGGTGCCATACCCCGGAACTTGTACGATACCTCAACCGAAGGTGACTCGTTTCCTTGGCTTTCCGCCGACATCTTCCGGAGGACTCCCACCGGACGCTGTCATAATGGCTCCAGCAGAGTCCGTCTGACGGCTTTGATCGGGAGACTTGCGAGCCCTCTTGCGTGATTTGGCCTTCTCCCTTTTGGCTCGCGCGGCCTGGGCAGCGACAGCGGCTTTCGCGCGCTCCTGCAGGGAGGTACCATGGCAAGCATCAAGGCAAATGAGCGGCGTGTCTGACATATGGGGTAATGAACACCTACCAGCCTTGCTCTTGATTTCGATGAAGACGACGGGCGCTGATGTGCTGGATTTGCTCCGGCGGATTCCTGTCCGAGACAGCTTTCATGAGTCGTGCCGCTACTGCTGAGGCCGGCGTACATGCACGCCCACCTTCGAGTGGTGCATCTTGATTTTTGCGTCTGCCTTTCCTTCCACGACGTCCGAAACGCTTCGGGCGAGGTCTATGGCAGCATCCTATCAGGGGAAACGTGTGCGTCAGGTGTTTCTCTGAAGACCCTGGATGAGGTTCGCCAGACCTTATCCTCCACAAACACCTTTCTCTTGGATTTCCTGGCCATTCGCAGGGTCAATCAGTGCGGTGTTGGTACGTGCCTCAGATATTTTGGCCGGGAATGGACATCGTTGTCCTGTCGAAGTCGGAGCAGCGCAGCAGGAAAGTAAACCTGTGTGTGGCTGTGATCAGTTCTCCCACGCTCCACGTGGGCACACTCCGGTGGTGTTTGAGCGCCCAAGCTGTTTCTCTGCTACGCCTTTTCTCTCTGTGCGCGCGGGGTTACCTCATACCAGTGCCCCAAGCTTATCACATATACCCAAACCTCCACATCATTTGTATGCGTTTACTCATGCTCGACCAGGGGTGCTTGTGCGGCAATGTCGCGGTTGGTTGGTAAGTGGAACGGGTGCATCTCCGAAAGGTTGCACTCAATCTAGTAGGGGAGCAGAAGACCAGACCCCACACGGCGTGCGTATGACAAGATGTGATCGGAATTCGGCTTTAGTAACCTGCTTCCTACAGATGCGCTGGAGAGCTATCCCGAAGGGGTCTGCCAGTGCTAATCTGAGCGCGGACAGCGGCGGATTACTAGGTGTCCCACCGTCGAATGTTGGCCTCGGTTCACCCATGCGCAGGCCCCTGTCGTGACCCCATCACCGATCTACATCATCTCTCCATCTCTGCGAAGTGTGTGCGAGCGTGGACGGGTTCTCGGAACACCCCCCACCGAGCATATTGATGAACATCTTGCCATCCCCTCTTCGCAGAACGCCTACGTGTGACTGTCTCGATACTCCTATGAAGCGTGTGGCGTCTTCATAGCCTATAAAGACTGTGTGTGTCCAGGTGGACCTACCAACTCATCCCCCCAGCGATTCAGAGTTTTCACACAACTCGCAATACACCCTCCCTCTCGACCTCCACCTCGACAATGTGTTACCTTCGCCAGTGAGTCCCCATCGCTTCATCTCTGTTATGCCTATTACTCACCGTTGTTGTCCAGAGTCTGCTACGTTTACGAGAGCTGTGGACATGTGTACCCTATGGTTAGTTTCCCACTCGTCATTCCAATACTATACGCTGACTTCGTATCTTTAGCCCGACCAAGAGGTACTTGCTTCACTTCTTGCGTTCAATTGCAAGTACACGAAGTTGAGGGCGTTTTTTGTGCAGATCGCATGCGACAGCCCACGTTGCAGGTTCAGTCCAATGCATTCCAAGAGTTGCCATGGCGCAAGCTGCAAGCAGACTTGCAAGCAGTAGTAAGTCTATTTCTTAGTATGACATAGTATCTCTGTTGATCAACTTCTCCATTAAGTCGTGGACACCCGCAGCAGTACTGTGAGTTTGACAGATCTGAGATGGACAGCAGTTCCCCTCATTGCACCTTCTTTCTCAGCTCCGCAAATCGCTGGCTTCTGCCCGGGTTGCGCGAAGTCCCGCTGAGCTAGACTCGTGGCCATCCTAGATTATCAACACTCCCGCACCGACATTTCTTGAAAGTTGACTTGTACGAAGACATGTTCATAGTGTAATCCCTCCTAATCGCACCTATTTGTTCTCATCACATCGTTCCTGGAGAGGCGGCATACACGCTGCTCTACGCTGCCGCTAGCATCCAGCGTGCCGAAGCTTCTCAGACCAAGACTGTAGCACAGTCCCTATCTCTTCGGACGAAGTTTGCCGTCTGTCAATGAAGACACTTCGGTACACATACGAGTGTCCGAGACCGCCGTCCTTCCCTTGAACTATCATCGAACCGAAGTCGCCTTCGGGCGGGTGCTGTGGTCACGGATTAGTGGCCGAAGACCGTTCACCTGAGCGTTCGCGTTCCTCCTATGATCACCGTAATGACCGAGCTTGACCCCTATAACCAGAACTCCCATCAAACTGTCCAGTACCGACGGCGTTCTATGACCTCTATCGAGGACAATGTTTCCCTGGTGATCTCGGACGAAGCGGACTATCTCGAACCCTGCGCTCCCGGGCCTCTGTTCGCAAGCGGTGCCGATCTCGAAATCAAGAAGCTTGTCTGGCTTCGTGTACCTGTGCGTATTGACTAAACGTGGCTGGCGATCAGCCCACGGCAGCACGTGGCTCTCGAACTTTGACATAACCGATTCCCTCACCTTCCCCCTGCCCAGCAGATTTGGCTTGCGTTGTCCTTGCGCATAGGTACGACATTGCTTCTGGTACGAGATTCATTTGATTCGGTCGGCGCACGCACGGTGTACAGTCAGAGTCATCGGAATTATGCACCGCCTCGCTTCAGGCTGCACAGAGGCACCGCATACGGACTCGTCGGTCAGCCCGCCTCGCGGATTGACGTCAGAATAAGAAGTTTCGAGTTCCCTGTATGATGATGCATGGGAGGCGTCCGACGTCGGGTCGCCCCGCCAGCGTGGGTGCCCGAACTCGAGAGACGAGGGCTCACTTACGGCGCCGGCGCCCCCGCCCCGACTAAATCTGATAGAGCGGCCGCAGCTTTCCAACGCGCCCGCCGCCGCCATCCGAGAGCGCGAGCTTCAGCACACAAAGCGCAGCTTTTGAGCGCAACTCACTGCACACCAACGGGCCATGAGCCTCATCATAAGCTCGTAAGATTCTGGCAACTGGCATACACACATTACAAGGTTCGCGGTTAACGGAGCAAGTGAGCAGCTCTACAGGGCCGCATCCGCATTCACCGATAGCATCTTCTGCTGCCAGGCCACGAGCCCGATGATCACTGTATCGAGGCACCTCCTAGCTTCGGGGTAGAAGATCAGAGCTGCCGGGAAGACGGTCTGCAGCTCTCCTCCTATCATCTTCGTCCCGGATGCGCGCGACCAGACGACTTTGCTCGGCTTACCGGACGTCGTGTCCACTGAGAACATCTGCAAGCGATCGGTCGACTGAGTGCACACGAATCACAACCACGGCGGGGAGGACTCACCGCAGGTGTGTTCGTATCGTCGATGCTCAGCTCGTATCGCGCGTCTGGCATGGACAGGGTGATACTGTGCAAGGTACATGATAGGTGAGCACTCGACTCTTCCAGATTCTGGTTAATTAGTAGACGGATAGAAGTGTCACTCACGAATGCTTCTCTATTCTCAGGCAGTCCTTCACGTACGGCGGCGCACCCTTTCCATACGCCACCAGCAGCACCTCCTGCTCACGCGCAACGTCATTCGTGAGCGACCAATTCTCAAGACCCTTCTCCTTCTCTTCTTTCCCCGCATCTTCGTCCTTAACCAGCAGGCTCTGCTCTGCGAACACAGATGCGCAGTCCGGAGACGTCGTGCTGTTCCCGCACACCGCGTCCGAGCAGGGGTTCTTCTCATTCCCGACGTGCGGGGTTTGCGAAGAGCGTCGGAACAGGGTCATGGCGCCCCGCGTGAGAGGCCGGGTGAGATTAGAAGGGCTCAGGTTCCACAATCTGTGTTTGCGTGCAGTTGACAAAGTAGCGAGGTGTGATGCATCTTCAGCACACGCTTCGGCGACAGCGTCTACGGCCCCCTTCATGATTTGGGTATGCGACCCTCCAGCATCGGTGAAGAGCGTGTAGTAGACATTGTGTGTGTAGGCAGACGCAACTACAGTTTTCTGCGGATGAGCTGCGTCGTGGAGGAAGAGCAACACGTCTCCCAAATTGGCCTCGAGGATGGCGTCATCGGTCTGCGGAAGGCGTAAAGCGCTTCCTCCTTGCAATAGCATCGTAGAGCTGTGGATATGGTGGGGTAGGATGAGAGATGGGGAAGCGTAAGAAGAACCAAGTCGATGATATCTGCGCAGTGTGCACAGCCTTGACCCGAGGCTGCGGTGTGTGTACTAGGGATCTGTCAGTCAGTACTGACAGTACCTGTGTGCCTGTAGACGCGTGAGCATTCCCATTCAACCGTCAAATCAGCGAGGAGCGCCACACACCGGTTATCTCACCTCGAGCTTGCTTCGAGCCGGATCTAGCATGGCCGGACAGCACTCGAGATAGAGGTGTAAGAGTGATGTATATGAGCACCAGACTCGCACAGCATGTTAATATGCCAGAGCGCCTGCATACCCTGCTGGGCGCATACCCGAATGCTGACTGCGCATACGGTACTTCTGCTCGACAATGATCAAGGATGCGAGAACGAAATGTGCAATGCTCTCGACCTCGGGTTGTAAGGAGAGAGTTGGCATCTCAACTACTTCGACCCCATCGATGTTGTGCCGATATGCCGTCCGGTGCCACGCAACAGGAGTAAGCGGGTTATGCTGATCGTAGAGCTGATGATAGTTTTCAGCACCCGGGAGAAAAGAAGAGGATCTGAAAAGACGCGTACTGACCGCGATCTCTCGAAGACTGGTCGGCTTCCAAACGTACGTTCTATCTCCAAAACTTGGGACGCTGCGGACAGAACGCGTCAACTCTACATTGCAAACGCCACGCGCAATGCTTGAGAAGAAATAGAGACGCACGATGCGGTGAAGGTCTTGTGCTTGATCCACCTCTTCGTTTTCATCGGCGCACTGCCGAGGAAGGTAATCGTGTCTGGGAGCAGCTCGTTCCTCTGGATGTTCGCGAACAAGACCTGGTCTGCACCCTCTACCTTGCACAGTTCCGTGCGAGAGACGGACCTTCCTGGCGTTCTGATCGTGTACATGACGGCGGAGCCTCCCCGGAGGCGCAGGTCGGCGTGCGTCAGGCTGTCGCGATCAAAAACGAACTCCGTATTCGCGAAGCGGTCGGGGAGCTCGGTGGGGTTGACGAGCGTGGCCTGTGATTCCATGCGTGTGGTGGTGATTCAGTGTCAAGATGCGTTCAGCGCAGGATGGCTTGTGCTGGCCGCGAGGGCAGTTCTGGGACCTGGGCATGATCACGGGAGGTTTCGTGCACAGCCCCGCTATTTCCCCCTGGCAAGGGCAGCCAGGTCACAAGCGGGCCCCAGCGTGACCTTGATTAGATCTGTGAGTTGATCCGATATTCAGCAGACGTATGCTATTCGTGTCGGCGGAGTGCTCCATTGTACTTGTGAATTTGTGACTGCACGGGGAAGTCGGCCTGATGAATCGCTATTTTGAACATGGAGTATGTAAGTTGCGAGGACATGCGTATCTTGCAAGCCCGTTTTCTGCGTTCTGATCGACATTGGCAAGAGATCAGGGGAAAAAAAGCATGGTGGTGGTGTGGAAGCACGAACCTAGGCGCCTGATCAGCCGTGCAAGCTGCCAGAGCGAGCATTCGAATCCGTCAACTGGAAATTACCTCCCAGCATTAGTGCAGGCTCACAGTCATTTTGAAAGTTTCGACGATATATCCTATGCATATTACAGCATTGCATAGTCATCTATTTGCTAGCCTCTGCAAGCCTCGTCATAACCTGATCCTTATCCACCCCATCCGCATTCGTCGAGTGTGCCAACTCTTCATACCGCTCATTATCCCTCAGTGTCATCCGCGCCTTGTTCCGCACCAGCACCAGCGCATCCGTCCCTAGCTGCACGCGCAGGGGTGGGTCGGGCATCGACGCGACCTGAATCATTGCGCGCGCCGCCTTGTGCGGGTCCCCAATGAAGACCGGGGTCTTTGTCATCTCGCGGAAGCGCACCCCCGGCGCGTGTGGCTTGTCGTACGCCGGATGGATGGGCAGGCGCAGCATGGACGACCCGCCCCACTCGGTGCGGAACCCGCCGGGCTCGATAATGACGCCTTTGATGTTCCATTCCGGGAGCATCTCCTTGGTGAAGGACTCGGTGAAGCCCTCGAGTGCTGCAGAGTTCAGGCGTCGGCGTTAGCAAGTTGGAAGTAGTCTGCCAGGGGTACCAGGGAAGATACCGAACTTCCCGGCATTGTAGTATGCACGGGTCGCGTTCCCGATGTACCCGCCTGCGGAGCTGATGTTCAGGACCCGACCACCGTGACCGGGAGGGTTGACGTCGCGCAGGAACTTGATCGCCTACAAGACGATGAATCAGCATCCCGCAAGGGCACCCGCACGCCGATACATACCTCCTTCGTGATGTGTACAGGACCCCAGAAGAGCGTCTCGACTATCCGTCGCGCCTCGTGCTCTGGCGTGCCTTCAATCTCGCTCTGAATGCCGTAGCCAGCGTTGTTGACGACGACATCGAGGCGTCCGAAGTGCTCCTTTGTCGCAGCGAAGGCTTTGGCAATCTGGTCCTCATTGTTCACGTCGAGAGGGACAACCAGAAGATGTGAGACAGAGTATCGCTCGGAAAGCTCGCTGAGGGATTCCGGTCGACGAACTGTCGCTACTGCACGTTCTCCGGCCTCGAGTACCTCCTCGACGAGCGCCCTGCCTAGTCCCTGCGAGCTGCCTGTGACTGCATAACGTGTCAATAACGTTCGTGCGGATGTGTCAATTCCTGTACTCGAGTACATACTGAACCAGACTCTGGTACCTTCGACGTTCTGCCGAGACGACATCCGGGAATAGAGAGAAGGAGCCTGTGTGGATTGATGCCACTCGAGAACGACGAGATGGTTTATATAGTGAGCTAGTCGTCAATCATCGCATTTCAGATCGTGCCATGGGTATGCGCAAGCTCCTCGGCAGAGGCGTCGAGTGAAACAGTGGATTGGAAACGAGTCGGACGGCCTCTGTGGGATACGCTGAAGACCCGATCGGCATATGTCACTTCGAATTTGAATTCAGAGAAAGCATCGTGTCAGGAATGTGAGACCTACTGTAATCCACCTTGACTACCAAGAGCATGTATGCTGGAGGTCGGCAGCGATCCGGGCGTGCTGAGCAGGTGCGATGAGGGTCCGCGGAGGGCGCGGTCGAAAGTGCTTAGATATGGTGGGGATATAGGGATAGTAGAGGTCGTGATCGCGGAAGTCGGAGAACCTCGGTGCCGTAATTATCGACGAGAGCAAGGATTGCGAGAGACTGGGACGGAGGCCCGACTCGAGGGCGTGCCACACCCGCAGTGACGGCGGAATGTGCGGCGAATGTTTCGGTATCGGATTCGATGACCATTGCAAGGCAAGAGCGCTTTCGAATGAGAAGTGGAAGAGTGGTCAGAATACATCGCGGGTTAGAAGAGGGGCTTGAAAGTCATGTTGCATTCATACTTGGTCGGCGCAGTGATACCGGTATCGGCGGGAGCAACGGGAGCAATTCCCTGTCCGCCCTAGAACCTGAACAGCGATTCGGATGCATCCGCTGAACCCGTCGAACCCCTCCTCGAATTCGGTTGAGGGAAGTTGTGACCGGGTCAGACGCAGCGCATCCTCGTGTTCTCAGTCGACGTCCTGTATTGGGGGATTAGTCTCTGATCGTGATGAACATGTGCAAAGTTACACACCAAACGTTGTAGTTGGCCACTAATATAAAGGCTGAGGATCTTCCGTTTGTGCAGCTTGGGCAAGCATCTCCTGGTGTGTGCGTGGACTTGAAGCTTTTCCTCAGAGTCCTCATGGCCCAGTACATTTACATCGAACACGACCTCCTTCTTGAGACTGCCGAAAGGCCCACGCGAGAGGACGCGGTCGAGTTCCTCAAGTGTGTCATGAACGAAGACGAAGCAGTTGGCATCGTTGCGGGCCGACGTTCGTCTGTTGAAGTGACTCTTCCGGGTAGCGACATAGCCGAACGTCATGATACCTCGTATCGTTCTTGACGAGACGTCCTGCAGGACTGAAGCCACACCCTCCCAATTGCCCTGATAACGTTCAAGGTCGAATGATAAGCGTTCAAGAGCAACAAACCCCGACAGAGGCAGGCCGTCTGGGTATTAAGGACAAGACCCATCAAAAACGGGAAGTGAAGATCGATGCGGAACCATACATACCGGACATTTGGATAGTAAGATCTGTGACTGATGACCAAACGCGACCCACGAAAGCAAGGACGGTTTCCCGCAATGACGCAGTAGAAGGCAGCGCAAACATACAGTCCAGCACTTTGACGGCCGAGCCACGCAGCGCTACTGTCATCCACTTGAAAAACATGCCCATGCATTGCCGTGACAGGTTCTTGGCATCGTCGATATAAAGGACCTGTAACTCTGGCCAAAATGTGCGAGGACCGGGCGTCTTCTGCAGGTGCATTTCCTGTGAAACCATGGGGCAGGTGAGCCGCCAGATGTGAAAGGTGGAGAGCAGTGGTAGTGCAGTGAGCAGACGTCGCACATCGTGGAAGGAAGAGAATTGACAATCCCAGAGCGTCAGGCATGTGATGGAGTGGAACTGTGACAACAGCAGAGGCCACTTAACCGAAGGTCGTTGATGAGTGAGATCTATATTCCAGAACTCCAAAGTACGCAATTCCGGGAGCTTTCCTGCAAACTCGACGAAGAACAGGCGAGCGGCCAAGCTGAGACGATCCTCTTCATCATAATGGAAGCGAAGGCTCTTGGCGAAGGCGAGATATGGGCTCATGGTCTCCGAACGTACAACCCTCTCGAAGAGCAGGTCGTAGGTGCGCTGATCTTGGATGCAAATATCTTCGAACAGTCTGGCCCGGCTCCTTGGTAGCCAGGTCCGACACACGAGAGCGCACATTGCGAGTGTGTGGGACCGAGTCGGTCTGAGGCCATGGTAGTAGGGGTTGAGAGCTACAGATGAGATGATGGTGTCTGTGATTTCTGGGGGGATGTAAGGGGGCATGATCTGCTCAACGGGTGAGCTCTATCGGACATCGCCAACTATATTTGCCGCCTGACACACCTTGCGACTTGCAGCGGGCTCGAGCGTGACCACAGTTATAAAAGGAGAAATCGAATGGTGCAGGGTGCAGGAGGTGGGGAGACGTCGACTCGGAGGACAAGCAAGGGTCTCCTGGGGGGCTCCCGAGATGACGATCGGCCGGAAGATCCTCACAGATCGCTTGCATTTGATTTAATTTTTGCGCGGCGTTTAGATTATAGATGTGAGTGACTTGTGAGTGCTAATTGCATGACGCAGCACATCCCGGTCCTGAGGGCGCGGAGACACCAGCGCGAGGGAATGGCGTACTCGCTTGGAAGGATGGCGCTAAACTTGCCATTCCCGGAATAGCCACGTGTACTTTCATGTGCGACGCGGGTGCGTCGGTCTTCGACTGATCTAAGTATGCACTCTCTGAACTCGCACAGAATCTATCTCCAGAATCCGCCTGCTGTCCAAGTCGGTCGTCCATAGAGTACGATGACAGGCAAGTAGCCACGTGGGTTTGTTTGTCCGCGCCGGGAGCCAAACAAGTGCCCTCGGGCGTCTGTGCTCCTCTCTCTCCTCGTTCATTGTCGACTCGCTGGATGCTGGCTCGTCTGCGTCTGTGGGTGCTTCGTATCCTGGCAACAGACTGTCTCTATACGCTTCTGTGTGCTCGTGTTTGCTCTGCTGCAAACACTTTCCTGACAAGGCAACTTTCTGTGTGCGCACATGCTCTCGCTTCGCCTATGGCTACTTGTCGTCCACGCCCATCCGTGCATCCTCGCTTCTCAGGCAATCCGCGCAACTCTACACGGTATATAACGAGCGCGAGACCGACATGAAGTCCCTATCATCAGCCCAGTCTCCTAGCATCTGCTCGACATCCAGAGACCTCACCTAGCCTCCTTCGTTGCTCTCCAGCACATCCTCTATCTACTACATCCTGACCTCGAGCACTACGACCGCGATGTCTTACTCTGCGAACACCCCCATCTCCATCTACACCTTCGCCTCCACCAGCCCCGCGTCTCCGAACGCATTCTCCCTCTTCGCGTCCACGCAGTCGCCACGCGACACCTACCACATGTACGAGGGCGCGCGGGAGGTGCTTCGTCCGTCGAACGGACGCACCGGGCAGCGGAAGACGACCAAGTCCGGCCTGAAGAAGATCTTTGGGCTGTAGACGTATTCGCATAGGCTCCTGGGCCAGTCCCCGAGCCGCTACCAACCTACCCACCAAGCCGGCCTCGCGCTGCATCGCGTCACTCTCAAAGCGATCGCCACCATCTTCTCGCACTGCGCCATGACTTCGGCGTTGCCGGAAGCGCATGCCTGCTCGAGCGGCCGCACCACGCGCAGGCTCAGCTTCGCCCCGTCAACCTCGCACCTCGCGAGTTGGCAACCCTCCAAGAGATCCTGCTGGATAGGAGGAAGACGCTGCCGCAAGGCAGAAGGACACGGACACTCGCTATGGACTATGGACTCGTAGACTGTACCTCGCGCTCCTTGTATACGCTCGTTGAATCTACCGTTCTGTTTTCCATCATATGCCGACTTGTGTGCGCGGTGCCTTCGACAGCTTGCGATATTGAAGATGAAGACACATAGATAGCGAATGTCAAAACCGGTCACGAGTGCGTGCCACTTCCCCTATCGTCGAGCATACCACTGACTGGATTATTATGCGCAGATGTAATGTAATCATCAACGACGGGCATCAGGCACGAACACACAAGGGATAGCGAAACCATTCAAGCATTAAGCAATGATAACATTCCGACTAGTAGAGACTAAACTACGTGACCTAAAGAGAGACGGGCGCGCAGCCGATGGAGACGAGGCCGCCCTGCATCACGATCCCCAGTTAGTCTTAACCTTCCAACTCTAAACATGTCAAGAGGGACACTCACGACGTTGTTGTTCTGGCAGCACACCGCCTGGGACGCACACGCGTTGCCGCTGCCGAGGCCGACGGCAGAGATGGGCGAGCACCCGAGCCCGAGCTGCGCGGTCACGCCCTTGAGGTCGATCCCGAGGACGGAGAGCAGCGCAGAGCCTGCGGCGGAGTCCGACTGTCGGTGTATGGTAATGCCACATGTCAGCTCAAACTCGACAAAGGGAGAGGAGAGATGGACGTACACTCTCAACACTGTTGCAGCACTGCACGGGGCCGGTGCTGCAGCTGCCGGTGTCAGCGGCGGCCGCAAGGAGGGCGAAGGAGAGGGTGGAGACGACGGCGAGGCGTGCGAACATGGTGTCGAGTGAGTGTGGGCGGAGAGTAGAGAGAGTGCAAAGGCGAGTGTGTGAGTGCGAAGGCGTCGAGTGCTGCTGACCCTCGTTTGCAGATCGGTGGGTTTTTATACGCTGGAGGAGGGGTCCGTGCGTCGTGCGCTGGCTGGCGTAGCCCTTCACTTTGCTTTGCCAGTGAAGGAGGGTATGGCCAGCCGACGGATCGTCGGGGGGCGTCGGCGGGGCGCGCGTCGGCTGTTGGGCTCATTATGTCGCTTAGCGGTGCTGTTCGTCGCAGGCCGACGTCGCTTCCTCCTTGGATGCTGTTCCATGCTCGACGCCGCGCTGTCAATGTTGGTGGAATGCACGAGCTTGTACCCAGGTGCGAGCACAGGGAGGGACCTTGTCGGTATTGACCATGCACATAGAACCGTCCCAGTTGCGATTATTCTCCTGTGGGTCCATTTGCGCATATGTCTACGACCTATGCTGATTCTGTCCATTGAGCCATAATTACCCCACATTATGCTCACCATAATGGTCCTCTTCGGTGTTGGCGGTAGAGGTGCAACTGTTCCGTTCAACAAGAGGCCGGGCCGCCAGCCCGATGCAAGTGTACGGCACTTCGGACCGGATGCCGCTCGTCCATTCCTGGCAACTGTGCGCCAACGACGCCTTCTTGGACTCGTACCACCATGCTCTCGTCTTTCTGTCCCTCTCAACGCTCTCTCATCGTCTTTAGGGCGCATATAGTCACGTACGACGACGCCGGCGACGTGTCTGCACACGCAGGAAGCGCGATGGCGCGGATAGAAGACCTCCGCCTCGGACTTGCCTGAAATGCACCTCCGCGTTGCAATTTCGACCACTCGTCGAGGGTGTATCGTCGTGCTCAGGAGATCTCAGTCTGTTTCTCTGTCTCCACCATCTGCGTCTGCACAGCACGTCCTGCACACTCGACTCTGCTCTGCACTCCAGACGTGACAGCTATGACTATCTTTTCCAAGATTGCTCGGTTCTTCATCAAGGCTGCTCCCTGCGGAACTCTTGCGGTCGACACAGCGTCGTATATGGACAACCTGGTTGGTTCTTACTCCTATTCATCCCACACTCGAGACTGATGTGTACCCGCAGATCATTGAGGCCGTCCAAGTCGTCGTTGACGCGAGCAGGCATGCTCAGGCCGAAGTGGATGTTCACGTTCGGATGTGGTTCGGAGACGGCGGGGACATGGTGAGTAGCTCCTAAGTCTTCCTTCCTCTAGCCTCTTCATAATATTTCGAAGATCGCCTGCCATCTCGAGCAGCTGTCTCCGCTGTCTGCAAGTGCGCCTCTTGCGGTCTCCACTGCCACTTGCACCACCCTCGTCCGACGCACCTCGGCGCTCTCCCTCGTCGCGGTCAGCGCGAAGTACCTCCCCGTCCCGGAGTTCAAGCTCGTTGCAGCCTCGCGCCTGCTCGCGCTGGCGTCCCCGCAGATGCCCAAGTTGTCAGCGGAGGACTTCCAGATCTTCCAGCTCGTCGGTGCGGGCGCGCAGGGCATGGTCTCGCTCGCGCTGTACAAGCCCAACGGCCGGTTCTACGGCCTGAAGATGATCGCTAAGGCGACGCTCCACCCGCACCAGCTCGCGTTCGCGTTCCAGGAGCAGGCGATCCTGAAGCAGCTCGAGGGTAGCTCGTGGTTCATCCAGCTCCGCGGGAGCTTTGAGGATAAGGAGTACTTGTACCTTGTCACGGTATGTCCAGACTTTCCTCCGATGTCTGACCATTGCTAACGAACATCATGTAGGATTTCTACACTGGTGGAGACCTGATGAAGAAGATTTACAAACATGGAGGGCTCACCGCGTCCGACGCGAAGAACCTTGCTGCTCAGTTGGTATGCATCCTTCATCACCTTCTTAGTATGATCAGAACACTTCGTTGACGTGCTCCTGCGCAGGTCCTCGCCATCGAGGAGCTCCACAAGCGCCGCATCGTCCACCGTGACATCAAGCCGGGCAACCTGCTCCTCACGCGCAATGGCGAGCTCGTCGTCAGTGACTTCGGGCTCTCTCGCTCCTTCAGCTTGACTGCTGAGCAGCAGCCGTGGACGATCCGGGACGAGTGGCGCCTCAGCTCCATCGTGCCTGCCGAGTCCAGCAACGCGAGCACTGCAGACCTCACGAACCGCAGCTGCGGAACGCTTGGCTACGCGGCCCCAGAGACCTGCCGTGGTGGCCCGTACTCGTACTCTGCGGATGTGTTCAGCGTTGGGGCTGTCATCTTCGAGATGCTGCATGACAAGGTACGTGTTCTCGTTATGCGTTTACAGGCTTGTGCTCACGTATGTCGTATAGCTTCCGTTCGGCATCCTGCGTGAGCGCCGTGAGGTTTACGCCGTCTTGGAGGCGATGGAGACTCAGCCCATCGGTGTCAACGAGGACATCGACGCTGATGCGCATGATCTTCTCCTGACGGTGAGCACTGTCGCACCTTCTTCCTACTGCAGTACTGAGCTAATCCCTCGCGTAAGATGCTCGACCCGAACCCGGCTCGTCGGGCTACCCTTGATCAGGTCAAGGCTCATCCATGGTTCGCGGACGTGTAAGTAGCAACTCTTCGGCGCGTGTGGCTAAGCTGACTCCAACTCGCCCTTTATAGTGACTGGAAGAAGCTCGCCCAGCGCGAGCCTTCGGTGCCCCTCCGGCCAACTCCTGGCCTGAGCCCAGTAAGTACAAGGTATCTTCTCTCATCGACCATGATACTGACGCATACATTAGTTCGATGGGGCTGACGAGGTGTCGTTCGGCACTCCCTATGGACCCGGGGAAGCCCCGTACTTCTGGTACGACTACTTCTCCCCGAGCCTCCCTACTGAGGTGCCCACGAAGAAGTCCCTCCGTAAAAAGCGCGCGGCCAAGGCGGCATCCACTCCGACTGCTACAACGTTCAAGACGAGGGAGGTCCCGCCTGCATTGTCGGCTATGTTCGCGAACCCTGCTCCTTCATGGGCGCCCTCGCCCTCGCCCACGCCTGCTTTCCTTGCACCCCCTGCCCGCTCTTACGCTGGCACACCTACCCTCTGTGGGTCTGCAACCACTTCGGCCACTGCGGTCTCATACAATGACGTGTCAGACGTCTACCTTCCCTCACCAATCGCATCTGACATCCCGCGCACTCCAACTCTCGCTTCAGGGGATATCGGCGCTATCATCGTCTCCCCAATCCCTCATGATATTATCGACTACATCCACTCCAACAGCGACGAGGTCCAGTTCTCCTCGGTCGACCTTGAGAACAAGCCTTCCTGCACAAACGCCCACATCCCGACGCTCGCCTCTCCCACTTCCCCTTACACAACTACTTCTGCTGCACAGCACAAGCAGCCTGCGTTCTTCCGGCGCGCGCTCATGGCCCTCCGGGGTGTCAAGGCCGTCCGCCGGTGCGACGACCGTCGACGCCGGGTTGACCTCCTGGCTTAGGTTCCCTTGCGTCAAAAGTATTGCAAAATAACAAATATACGCCTGCTGAGGACCGTCGCTCGTCCTTGAATATCACTAACTATCTCCTCCACCACTGCCTTGAGTCGGGCCATTGAAGTCTTCTGGAACATGACTTGTTTCTCTTATTTGTATCCCGTCTTGTCCCGAAGTTCTGAACACTGCAATATCTTTATGCCCTATTTACGTGTACCATCACTAGCCACAAGCTTATACCCTCAACGATTCATACGTCCCCGCACATCCTCATCTGTATCTGTATGCATTCGTCGTGTACCATCACTTAGACTGTACTATACATCATGATTATTACATACTCTGAATCGTGTGCCATACGACGTCCTAAGGTGCACAACCTTTTGCACTTTGATGACGGACGACTGCATGCAGCAGTACGAGTGGGATGGGATGGAAGTCAATGTACGTCTCTAGTATCCAGCAATAATGATACAACCGGCCACCCATGTCTCCTCGGATCCGACGTTCCCACATATCCTCCTTGTCTGTTCTGTAAGCCTGTTAAAAATTTACCCATGCAGGTGCTACCAGGGTTCGAACCTGGGTTTCGGGAATATTGGAGGAGTCAAAATCCCGAGTGATAACCACTACACTATAGCACCTTCGACGAAGTGTTTATTAATGCAATTATTATGTCAATGTTCTCCACCACGGCCCCCCATCGCGCCAAGTCACCACGTTGCTATCATTCTAACTTCACGACACTCATCCGATGGTGTCAGCAATCCTTCACGCTCGCGGCTCAATGCAGGATACAGCGAAGAATTTTGCTGCCTTGATCAGCAAAAAGTAACTGCGCCAGTGATACTTACGCTCGTATGTGCAGGTTTCTGCGATGCTTTCGACGCTTTGTGGCCGATGCTGACTTGCAGAAGACGCATATGCAGACCAAGTTCGTTCATAGGAAACAACATCATAGTGCGCAGGAAAGGCGGCCATCAGTTGACAGCATGCCATACATCATCACATGGGCGTGCCGGCTGGTCAAGTGAGCATCCCGCGTCAACCCAGTGACATGTGGAAGCGCAACAGGCGGCCCTCGAGCCCGCCGCGACGGTCCAAGGATCACGTTTGCCAGGGACGACCACGAGCTTCAAGCGGTCGAGTTGCATCGACCCGCTCATAAATACGCCCAGGTCTCAGACGGTGTCCCTCGGTGCGAGCTTATATTTCCCCCTGCTACACCTCAACGCCGAGCTCTGCGTCAGCCATGTACGTCCGCGCGGCGCTCCAGTTTGCGCTCCTTGGCCAGCTGGCGGCGCTGGCAAGCGCAACCGTCACCGACCCGAAGGTCCTCGATGCTTGTCCAGGCTACAAGGCGAAGAACGTCATCAATCTGGGCCACACGCTTTCGGCGGACCTGGTGCTTGACGGGAAGGCATGCAACGTGTTTGGTCAGGACATCGAGAAGCTGAAGCTTCAGGTCACATATGAGAATAGTGAGTAGTCCTTTCTGCGTTGGTTCCAGACAGGCAGGTGCCTGCGCACTACACGGCCATGTCGCTTCTGATCAAGCAGGCGAAAGGCTGCACCCTTCCATTGTCTCTATGGCATTTTTCACGTCAGGATCCTTATCAGTATGACTAAAATGGCTTGCACATACGAGGCAAGGCCACCTATTGCTCACGAAACGTGTTTCTTCCTCGGGTTAAGCTCGGGAGGTACGCGTCCTTCATGCACTGGCAGAGACGCGAGTCACGTGGCCGTGTCTCGGATCTCCAGGATTGGACATGTTGCTAGCTATTACCTTCATGGTCTGTATATGCTGATGTGTATTCATCTCAGAGGACCGCATACACGTCAAGATCACCGACCCGGCCGACAAGAGGTACGAGATCCCTGACTTGGTTCTGCCGCGCCCAAAGGCAGACCTCCTCTCGGGGCCCCTCACCTCTAACATCCGGTTTAACTACACGACGTCACCCTTCGCCTTCTCCATCTACCGTTCCTCAACACATGAGGTCCTCTTCTCGACCGCGTCACATCCGATCATCTTCGAGCCCCAGTACCTGCGCGTCAAGACGAACCTCCCGGCGGATGCGAATATTTATGGCTTGGGCGAGCACACGGACACGTTCCACCTCCCGACGCACAACTACACCCGGACGATGTGGTCGCGTGATGCATACGGCGTCCCGCAAGGCAACAATTTGTACGGAAACCACCCGATCTACTTCGAGCACCGCACGACCGGCACACATGGCGTGTTCCTCGCCAACTCAAACGGGATGGACATCAAGATTGACGATACGGAGGGCACGGGGACGACGCTCGAGTATAACGTCATTGGGGGAGTGCTCGACTTCTACTTCCTGGCGGGGAGCGAGAGCGACCCTACTGAGGTCGCGCGGCAGTATGCGGACGTCGTTGGACTCCCGGCTGAGGTGCCGTACTGGTCCTTCGGTCTCCACCAGTGCCGTTTCGGTTATCAGAGTACGTATGAGCTCATTCATACACATGTTGGAACGAGCTGATTGGCCCTGCAGACTACATCGATGTTTCGGAGGTCATCACCAACTACTCTGCTGCCGGTATCCCACTCGAGACTATGTGGACAGACATCGGTGCGTGCGTACTCTGCTGAGTCTTTCTAGTTCTGACGGCGTGTTCAGACTACATGTACAAGCGTCGCATCTTCACCGTGGACCCCGACTACTTCCCTCTCAACCGCATGCGAGAGATTGTCGACTATCTACACTCGCACGACCAAAAGTTCGGTACGTTCTCCAACATGAGTCTCTGTCATGATGACAGGCAACTGACGGCTAGTAATACCCCAGTACTCATGACCGACCCCGCCATTGGGTACCTACCGGATGAAGGCTATGGCCCGTTCGACCGCGGTACAGCAGCTGACATCTGGCTCAAGGCCGCGAATGGCAGCAGCCCGTTCCTGGGTGCTGTGTGGCCGGGTGTGACCGTCTTCCCCGACTGGTTTAACTCGAAGACTCAGGAGTGAGCGCTCCGTTTACTATTGCCACGCCCGGAGGCATGTGCTCATGGTGTGCCCGGCAGCTTCTGGGACAACGAATTCAAGCTCTTCTACGACCCGGACACTGGTCTTGATATTGATGGCGCTTGGATCGACATGAATGAACCATCGAGCGTACGCACGAATCCCACATCCAGCCGAAAACAAGGCTTCTGACTGTATACTTCAGTTCTGCAATTACCCGTGCACGGATCCCTTCGAGCAGGCGAGGGAACAGGACCTGCCGCCTGCGCGCACATCCTCGCCTCCGGATCCAAATGCTCCCATCTTTGGCCAGCAGCCTTCCTCATCCCGACGTAACGTGAAACGCGTCGACCATAGCGGCGATGACGTGCAGTCGCCACCGTATGCGATCGCTAACTTCGCCGGAAGTGGCGCGCTCTCCGACAAAACCGCCTATGTGAGTATGGTCTCGTCACCGCGCATGACCGACTATGACTGACTCTGGCGCGATATCCAGACTGACGCCATTCACGCCAACGGCCTAATCGAGTACGACACACACAACCTCTACGGAACGATGATGTCCACGGCGACGCACAACGCGATGCTCGCGCGCCGCCCCGGCCTGCGTACCCTCGTCATCACGCGCTCGACCTTCGCAGGTGCGGGCACGCGCGTTGGAAAGTGGCTTGGGGACAACTTCAGTGAATGGAGCCACTATAAGCAATCTATCTCGGGCATCCTTGGCATGGCCGGCATCTACCATGTCCCCATGGTCGGTGCTGATATCTGCGGCTACGCGGAGAACACGACCGAGACCCTGTGTGCGCGTTGGGCCATGCTTGGCGCGTTCTACCCCTTCATGCGTAACGTGAGTCCTCTGCTTATATGCGTGAGCGTCGTTGAACTCAACGTGACTCTTTCTCCAGCATAACGCGGACACATCCATCAGCCAGGAGTTCTACCGCTGGCCGACGACCACCCAGGCTGCGAAGAACGCGCTGGATATTCGTTACCGCCTTATGGACTACCTCTACACGTCCTTCCATCAGGCCAAGCTCGACGGCACGCCTGTGCTTAGCCCACTCTGGTACCAGTTCCCGAAGGACGCAAACACCTTCGCCATCGACACACAGTTTTTCTTCGGGCCCTCAGTCCTCGTCTCGCCCGTCATCGAGGAGAACTCCACCTCCGTCGACGTCTACTATCCGAACGAGCTCTTCTACGACTTCCACACGCTCGTAGCCACGCAGGGCGGAAGCGCGACCACGCTCACGAACGTCAACTTCACGACAATCCCCGTCAGTATCAAAGGCGGGGCCGTTCTGCCGCTCCGCGCGAGCAGCACGATGACGACGACAGAGCTCCGCAAGACTGACTTCGAGCTCGTCGTTGCGCCCTCGACGAAGGGAACCGCATCCGGCGCGCTGTACCTCGATGATGGCGTGTCGGTCACGCAGAAGCAGACCACGACGGTGAGCTTCGCGTATAAGGGCGGCAAGCTCACTGTCAAGGGCTCGTTCGGGTACCCGACGGGCGTGAACGTCTCGCGCGTGCGCTTTGCGAACACGAAGAGCGCGCCGAAGAGTGTGAAGCTGAATGGGAAGGCGGTGGGTGCGGATAAGGTCGCTTTCGATGGCGTGGCGGGCGTGCTTGACGTGACGTTGGACATTCCGTTCAAGTCGAGCTTCACAGTCGAGCTTGACTGAAAACCTTGGGTTGACTTCACGACTTCTCCTGACTGCTGCTGTAATTTTTGTCAGTATTCTACTCCCAGATGCCCTAATAAGATGTCGTTGAGTTTTGCCACTGGCAGCCCACCCTAAACTCTTGCCGCTGTGAAGCTTTCAGGTATTGCGACGGGGCTTGACCTACATGACTTAACAGTGCCATGTGATGTAGGATAACCATGACGCGCGGTGACCGCAACGGTGGAAAGGCAGGTTCCTGATTCGGAAGTGGGTTAACACAAAAGAAGCGATAACGAGTCGTGTCCGGTGGTAGTACAAGGGCCGAGTAGCGAGTGCGGGTAGTGAGTGGTGATTATACAGTGTTGTCCGTCGTACAAGTACTTATCGGATAGCGCGGAAACTGAGTGGGTGTTGGGTATACGGGTATGAGTGGGCTTGGCAACGTGGTTGGTGACTAGTCTAGATGCGCGACATCTTGAGGATCATTTCTGGCTTACTGCTCTCGCTACCCATGGTCGGATAGGTAACTGCAGATGTTTTCCATACGATCGGCTTGTCGGTGAGCTCGAACTTGAATTTGGCGACTAGGACTGATAGGACGACCTCTGCAAGTTCCTCGGTGTGAAAATACCTCGACGTGTGTGATCTCAGGTGACTTACTCGTTTCTAGCTGGGAGAACTTGAAACCGCTGCAAGTACAGAGCTAGTTCAGCAACTGCGCGGGGCTTTCAATACGTGTTAACACTCACATGCACGACCTGGTGCCGCCAGAGAACGTCATCCTGGAAAACGAGGTCAGCGCAGCTACGGCCGACCAGGCGGACAATTTATGCGTCTTACAAATGGGAGTACACGCCGGGAATCCGTACCTCTTCGAGCTCAACAGGGAGCTGCTCGAGCCAACGCTCCGGTTTCCACTCCATCGCGTCGTCACCCCAAAGCGCCTTATTGCAGTTGCTCGCCTGTAGAGACGGGATGATGAGAGTCCCTTCCGGGACAAGGACCTCCGTCATCAGAGAGCCATCTTTGCCGCGCACGGGCCACTGCAAGGGTAGAACCATGTCCTTGGCAGCTCTGACAGCAATTGCAAGTATCAAACAACCGGTAAACTCCCGTATTCGTGAATAATGAGCTTACCGCCGGAGTAGGAGAGGTACCGGTGAGTACAGACGCAGCGTCTCGCGACAGACTGCGTCGAGGTACGGCAGCTTGACCAGATCGTCGTAGGATATGTCGGTCCCGTCGTCAACGGAATTGCCACAGCCTCGAGCCTCCCGTATCTCGGCGCGAAGCTTGTCTTGTGCGGTTGGATGTTGTGCGAGGATATGCAGGATACGGGAAAGCGCGTTCGATGTCGTATCCATTCCGGCAAGGATGAAGGTCCTGAAAAGAAGTGAGAACATCCGGAGGGGATCAATAGAGTAAGAAATACGCACGACATTTGGGCGACCAGCTCCTCGTTGCTCAATTTCTCCGCATCTAAAGCGGACATATTGTCTCTCACTTATGACGGACGGGGTCGGACGGGTAAAATGAGGCGAAGATTGAGATATGGACTCACGAAGAACGCTCATGATGTCCTTCCCCTCCCCGACTCGTTGAACCTGTTCCTCATCCCCCTTGGCTAAAGCGGCCTTCTTCTCATCGATGATTTCTTGCGAGCGTCTCGCCATCGTGTCCCCAATATCGAGTATGCGTTGAAGGTCTGCATAAGGAATGCTACGGAGGATAAAACGGATAGTGGGCTCCGATATATAGTTCGAGATCCATGCAATCAAAAAGCCAAGCAGTGGGAGGCGGGTTGTGAGCAAAGGACTGCAGTATCACTGTATCAGCAGACACTCGATGCGATGAAAAGGACAAGACCGTGACGCACAAGAACATTTTGATGGCTTCTCCGAAATCGTCCGTGGAGTCATCAACGAAGTTGTCAAAGGAATAACCAAGTCCGGCTTGTCCGAGCATCTCCAGGGTCGTCCTAGCCATCCACCCGTTGACGTCGACTTCTTCAGGGTCCTGGCTGACTCGTGTCTCGAGAGCTCGCCGGAGCTGGCGGCGAATTGAGATCGCAGTTCACGCTAGAGAGCATATGGGGTCCACACCTTATGTGCGATATCGTAGAAGATGTTCGTCATGTTGCGCAGATGTGCAACTGAGAAGACAGGATTAAGGATCTTGCGTTGACGACGATGCTGACTGCCCTCTGTCGTGAGTAGACCGGGACCAAGTAGGAAGCGGAGATCGCTGCGTAGTACAGCAACGGTTAGTTCATTATCGAAGCAAACCGGATGAATGCGCACTTCGAAGGGTTCAAATCGTGCGGGAAGTTCTCCACATCCTTGATAAAGACGCTATGCAAGGCTTTCGGATCATACAGATGGAGCATCCGTTCCTGGTCGGAGGGCGAGTATCAGCGAGAACGTCAGAAGGTAAGAGGGTAAGGCAGAAACATACGCCTAAAATTCCAGGTATCACTAATGCCGGTCCGTACGTTTCCGCTAAGTACTGCATTCGTTTCCCGGCTGCTTCAGCGTCAGTTAAATCCTTCAGGTTGCCTGCCGTGATCCATACAATGATATCAGTGACCGGACTCCCTATTAACCATCCAACGCACCGATGATGGAAAGCCCTCGAGGTGGAGGTCCGGGAAGTTTATCTAAAGGTGACCGAGTAAAGCACTGGCGGAAGAGCCGCCAGAACGCAACGGCTATAAGGGCGCAGAACACGGCTCCCAGAGTGATCAGCGACATCATGGGGGGAGCCCTACTATGTGTGGGGGAATGTTGCGGGGGACGCGGCTCCGTAGTACGTGTGGTACAATATAACCCTCGCAGACAGGATGTGATTGGCGCGTCGTTCCGTCTTTCGGCGGCTTGCGGTTCGCGATGGGATCGCAATGCGCATTCGTCGCCGCACAGCCATCTTTCCCCAAGCTATGTATTTGAAGATCCGAATGACTCGCTCGACGCCTATAAGGCTGCCGACGCCGTTCATGCGGGGCGGCACGAAATAAGTGCCGTGTGAGCCTTGGAGGTGCAACTGGGCGCTTGAGTCGACATGGAGGGAATTGAGCGCCTCCTTGAAGCTTGGAAGTCGACGATAGGTCATCGGTGCTCTTTTGAGTTCAGGCAGCGGACAGCATGCTCAGGTGGCACTAAGACCCACGCTTCTTCCGTGACACTTGTGAGTCCTGCGTGATTGCTAATGAACGTTTAGTTATTGACATGCGCGAATGCGCTTCTCAGTACCTGCAGCCGCTATCTTGCAAACATTACAAGCTGCCTGGGAGCCCGGAGTTAGAGCAGAAGGAGGAGTAGCAGGATGTCGTACAGCCACACAAGGTCGTTCAACGCATGATCTAGCCGAGCCAATGAGCTTGCGCCCATTCCAGGCTTGAGCCGGTGTATGTTATCAAGCAGGAGCAGGGTCTCTCGAAGACGCGTAGATGAGGAGCGGATGGTGTTGTGGAGTGTTGTACGTGAGACGAAGGCCCGAAAGCGAGGAACAGTTCCGAGAGTTCCATTGGCCACGTGCATCACTGTATTTTCCTCAGTCCGAGAATCACAGTGTCAAATGCTGTACTCACCAGAGTCTGGTATATCGAAGCTTGAACGGACTACCTTCCGACCCCAGAAATTACAAAGCATTTCATCGCAGAAGATAGCATGTACACACAGACACGAATATTCTACACAGATAATGATACAAACTGCACACACGTCGTACATCCAAGCCTACTATAGAAGCTTGGCCAGAGCCTTCCCCGTCGCCATCTTCGCCCCGTCAGATCCGAGGCCACGCCACTGGTCGTTGCTGAACCTCATAAGCTGCCTAAAGCCGACCGCCGACCCCATATGCCCTACCTCGGGGCTGCCATCGCTCGCGCCCACGGCGATGGCTTGAGATGCTCTCGACAGACTCTGTCGCGCGACGTGCTTCCCTGCGCGCGTACGTTTCGGCGGAGAGTACTCCGCAGGAGGAGGCTCGGGAGAGACTCGCTTGATGATCAAGGACTTGCGCTTGCGTGAGTGGGGGCCGAAGCTGCTCCCTCGATGGGAGTTGAAAGCGTCGAAGCCGCTCTCCAAGACATGTTCGACCTCTTCTTCTTCGTTGCGCGGAGGCGGACGGTAGTTGGACTCGCCTTCGTCATTGCTTTCAGGCGCGGCTTCGTCTTCGTCGTGATCAGCGTTGTCCTCCTCTTCGTCTCCGTTGTCCTCTCCTTCAGCAACATCAGGCTCGTCATCCTGATCCTCATCGTCCCCATCCTGGGCTTGTAAGACCTCGTTGGCGGCCTTGTTCGCACTCTCGCGCATCTTGCACAAGAGCCAATCAGTCTTCTCCAGCGAGCCCGTTGCTGCGAACGCATCGCGCACTGTGGGCTCGCCGAAACCGTGGTTCTCCGCCATAATGCGGAATACTTGGCCCATCCCGATCTCCAAGACAAGGTTGAGTTCGCTCTCAGAAAGCCGCTTTGCAGCAGCGACGTCTGCGGAAGCGTATGGCGAGCCCGAGAGCGAGGATCCCGATCCGGGAGGGTGTGAGAGGGAATACGAGCGCGGGTTGAACAGCAGGCTGAGAGCAGTGCGTGGTAAGTCATCACCGATGGCGAATCCGGGAGGAACAGAGCGGCGTGCGGGACGGTTGGCAGCAGTAGAAATGTCGTGTGATACACCAGGTAGGGAGTCTCGGGCGTCAGGACCGGCAAGCGTGTGCCTCCTCATGTGTCCCTGTGCGCGCGAAGCTTCGGTTGCGTTTGCCTTGCCCTTGTCGACATGCGATGTTGCGTTCGCCGCAGACATATGAGAGCTGGACGCCTGTGGAAGAAACTCTCCATGAATGGGTCTCTGGCCCAAGCGCAATCCACGTCTGTCTTCAAGTGGGGAAGAGCGCGCAGCGAGAACAGGTCCGGGCAGTTCTTCATCTCTCTCTTCAAACTCGTTGAACCGCTCTCCGTCTTCATCGCGAGCAGCACCCAGCGGAGAGATGGTCTCCCTGGACGGCGCAGCACGTACTCGAGGGACGCCAGCCGGCAAAGGAGGCGTCAAAGGAGGATCCGCCGGAGGCTTCGAGTCCCGCTCCGCCTTCGAGGGTGACGGCTGTGGCGCCTCCCTAAGCTCTCCGGAGAGCAACCTCTGGAGACGGGAGACGTCCGCCTTCGAAACGCGAGGATTTGAGGACGTTGAGTGGTTGCTCGCGGTCGCAGCTATCCTCGGGGCGAACGCAGGCTGGCTGAACGGATGGTGATGAGAAGGCTCTTCCGCCTCGTCCGACTCCTCGTCCTGCGCCGCAGCAACCAACGCCCCTCTGACATATGGCGTGCCTTTCGGCTTGCGCGGGACGCGGCGCTCCACAGTGCGCACCACCTTCACGCTGACAGTCTTCTCCGTCTTGATCGTGCTGTCCACGCCGGCATCCGCTCGCGCCTTGCCCTTGTCCCTGGCAGAGCGTCCCGCAACTGGGGTCGAAGGCGCAGTGTCCTTGTCCTTGCGCCTGAGCGGAGGCCACTGCGTAGGCGTTGTCTTTTCCCCTTCATCTTCTTGGCCTTCCGGAGAGGCGGGTGTGTCTTGTACCCCGATGACCCGAGCCTCGTCCTCGAAGTCGACGCCGGACTTACGCCTGCCGGTCGCAGAAACGCGGGACTTTCCACGCGCGTCCGAGAATGCCTTGGTCCACGCACTCTCCTCCAGTCGCGGGGGCTCCCGTTGTTTGCCCGGCTCCACGTCGTCGTCGTCGTCATCTGTCAGATCATGCTTGCGGACATGGACGAGATGGTGTGAGGTCGGGGAGCTGAAGGCAGTTGCGCTATTGGATTGCGGAGTGCCGAAGAACTCCTCCTCGACTGTACGACGGATACGTGGCACGCGCTTGAGCGCCGGGGCGGGCGAGTGGTCATGCTCGAGGTGGTGACGAGCCTGCGCTTCCTCGGTGGGAGAGAGCGGGGGAGTGCCATAAGCTCGGTCGAGCTCGCGTTCGAGTCGAGGGTGATGCCTCCGAGCTGGCGGAGACGAGGGAATAGGCTTAACGTCAGTACCCGACGGTCCTGAATCTTGGACGGCATCATGCGAGTTGTTCCCGACGTCCCTGTGGTGATAAGTCAGGGAGTCGAAAGACTTGAATCACAACGTTCCACACACCCTGACAGTCCAACCATGGTCTCATCAGCGGCCTCATCAACTTCCATCCCATCCACTTCATCGTCGTCGTGCACTTCGGCGGGAAGGTCATCTGTGAGCATCTTGAACAGCTCGTCCTCCCTCTCGTGTTCAGAAGAGTCCGACGAATCGGTGTCTTCACGCCGATCAGGAGAGTCGAAGATTTGCCCGTGGTAGTCGTCGGAACCGATCGGGCCCTGGTCCTCTTCGTCTTCATCCGCATCCTCGTCAGATCCCTTCCCATCATCGTTCTCCCGCGCCTCCTCGTCCTCGTCGACCGCATCCGGCTGAGCCTCACCCTGGACTTCTGCACCTTCCTCAGCATCCTCAGGATCTGCGCTGCGATGTCGCGATGGGCCCGCCTGAGGCTGCTCTTCCTCGTCGAGAGGCACGGCTTGCCGTTTCTTCTTCTTCGGGGGCGGCGCGTCCTGAGCGGCGCCGCTGACGCGCTTCCGTTTCGCCGGCGATAGGTTCTCTGCAGGTGCAGATAAAGCTGCCTGAGAAGGCCGCTTGCGCACCCGGTAGTCCTCGACGGTCTTTGGACGTGGAATGTCGTCCTCAGCTTCGTCGTCGGGGTCTCCTCGAAGTTGTTTCTTCACGGCGTGATCGAAATACTCTGCGTGCTTGACGTAGCGCTCGCGCCAGGACTGCCAGCCACGTTTCTGGGCCCAGGGATATCTGTCGGGCTGAGTAGGCAAGAGATATGTCAGAGAAAGGCTTGCATACGGAACGGCCGTCACCCAGTATAGAGAGAAAGAACAGTCAACGATCAATGTGGGCAGACATCTGCTTCATATGCCGGTGAGACTAGCAACGTCGCGAGCTGGCGCTGTGGCGCGAAGCGTCGACGTAGACGGGCGCTTCGGGGCGAAGTTTACCAGACCTTCTGGACCCAAACTCCTACTTTCTTTTCTCGCCCTCCAATTCTTTGTCCCAATGAGCGGGTCCCGAAGGTCTGGTACCTACGCGTTCACTCGCTCAACGCATTCTATGAACGCGGTCTGCGTCCTGAGGCCCGAATCTCGCCATCGCCTGCAGCAGAAGTGGGAGGACATGCCTAGAGATGGCTACGAGAGCATGGCGGCAAGAAGAAGGTGGAAAAGAGAAGGTGACTCACATCTTCCTCAAGAGTTATCCATAACTTCTGTCCCTTGGTTGCGCCTAGATCGGGAGACGCGTTGGCGAGGAAGTCGACGATGTTCTGATCGTCTTCCTTAGTGAACGGCAGGCGCTTTTTCTGCGAGCTTGACGCGGTCTGGGTATTCCGAGGGGTCACTGGCGGGGGCTTCTGTAGCGTAGCAGGCTCGGGGATTCGACCCGGTTTGATATGTTTGGCGATCTTGTGGTCCATGCGAGCACGGTTCGTAACATAATGGTTGCGCCAGGACTGCCAGGTATGTCTCTTCGCCCATGGCCACTTGCCATCCTCCTGCAACGACTCTGAGAAGATAGAGAGCGCATCGAGAAGCCGCACGTACGTTGTCCACCAAACGTTGGTACAACACATTGCCGCTGCGACCTTCGGGTAGAGGATTGTACTTGGCGATGTATTGGGCAAGGAAGTCTTCATCGCTCTTCTTGTAAGACGTCCGTCTGTAATCAGCAGATTACAACTCACGACCACACATGTAGTATGCACACGTACCCGCTCATAATCTCGCCTCGACGCGTAACCACCCAACTAATCCGACTTTCTTCGCTTGTGACCCCTCAAGAACTTGATACAGTGTTTATGTCTTTGCGTCGAATCAACACTCCTTAGAGCTACACTCCAAAGAATCCGGCGTAAAGTTATGACGAGCGGATGAAGGAACTTGGAGAAAGAGAAAAGGGAACAAGCACTTCAGGCGCCGCCACGCCGCAGGCTGAAGGGGAGGCATCACGTGACAAGCGCGTTATGTCACAATCACCTGCCCGTGCGAAAAGCGCACGGCCGAGGTAAAGTGAATTACATTACAGCCCTTTGCATATTAGTCTGGAATTCGCGACGCGCGAATCTTTATTTGTTCCGAACAAACATTCCCTTAACGGGTAAGGGAAAACAGCCGGTGGCACGAACCAGTGTGTCCCCAGCCCCGATCCTGCTGCACAGTGCTGCATATCTGAGGCTCTTGCTGCTCAGAATTGACACACAATTGCACCTTGACCTTCCTAGATTCAATTTCGTGCCAAAATTCGCCCTTGAAGTCCTCCAGGAAAACACGCGAGGTTTAGGTTGTTACCTGTTAAGGCAATGTTTGTTCGGGACAAACAAAGATTCGCGCGTCGCGAATTCCAGACTAATATGCAAAGGGCTGTAGTAAGGACACCACGAATACTTACCTCGCTGACAGTGTTACCCGAGGCGATATATCGAAAGCACAACAGGTCCTTGCAGACTGCAGCTAGACGACATACTACAACCCCTTCACATATCAGTCCTTCACCGTGTACGAGATACCGAAAACTATTGCCACCAGCAAGCTCTTGGCCGTATCCTCGCCCATCGTCTCCTGACATGCTTAGAGGGTGACCGGGACGCAGCCGATGGAAATAAGGCCGCCCTAGAACACGTCAATTAGCCAGCGTTGATAGCAGAAAAGTCAAACGTCCCGTACGTGACTGTTATCTTCGCAGCACACCGAGGTAGCGCTGCATTCGCCTCCTCCGACACCGATGACGGTGATGGGGCTGCAGGTGAGACCAACGAGGACGTTCAAGTCCTGGACAACGATGCCAAGCAGGCCGAGGATTGCAGCGGCCGATGGAGCGCCAGCCTGGAGTACAACATCAACTCAATCAGTGGGATCAATATGGCAAAGTCGCTGGTACAGACCTTCTCGACGTTGTTGCAGCACTCGAGGCTGCCAGTGCTGCAGGTACCCGCCCGAGTGGTGACGGGGTTGGCGGCCGCAAGGAGGGGCATGGCTGCGATAGCGAGAGCGACGGCGCGAGAGAGCATCATGTTCGCTAACTGGGAGGTTGCTATGCTGGAGAGCTAAGAGCGCGAAGGACGACTGGGGTGTTCGGCCTGATGATACTGGATGAGGGTCGAGGGTTTTTATATGTCTGTGAATGGCAATAGCGCCTCTGAAGATGAACAAATGGCTACGAACATAGTACCTCAGCCCGACGTCAGAGGGGGTGACTATACGGCACGGTCCCCAGACCATCCGCAGCAGCCCTCTGCCCTCCAAGTGGGCATAAAACGCGCTCAAGAGCATCCACAAACAAGTCAAGCCTATTCTTACCGCCACATACACAACAGTACCCGTGCGTCATGTACAACGCTACCGCATAGTAAACCACCAACACCGGGTCAGCAGGAACACGAACCACGAGAAGCATCGTACATGGCAGATACTCCACCTCCGCATGGCTCCAGGGAGTTCGCTGAGATCTTCGTCCCGTCCGAGGATGTTGAACGGCGTTCACTTGACAGTTGCTCCACCAGACGACCGTCCAGAGAAGAGAGAAGGAGTCTCATGAGGCCTTCGGCGTGACAAGAAAAACCTGCTGGGCGGCAGGCTCGGTCCCGGGGCACCAGCCTTCGCACTGTGACAGGGGGCTAGCGGTGACAGGACTAAGGCCGCGGCTTGACACCTGCCGAGAGCAACGTTAATCTGGAGCTTAATGGATACAAGTGGCAAATCTAGCGTACACTGTCATTTATGTCCGATGCTCGCTCATAATGTCCGGATAGCGGTAGTTTGAGCGCAGCAGAAACAGTTGCAGACAGTTGTTCTGGGCGCGGTGGGAACGCGGGCATGAGCGAAGTCGAACCCTTCGGTTGTTCTGTCCTTCCATCTCATGCGTCCAGAACAGAGTTAAGGAACGTCACAAGCCGCCAACGATCCCATGTTCGTACATCTTGGAGCGAGCGGGGAATCGCAACGTAAGCCCACAGAAAAGTTCGAGCCAGAGATGGCGCTCCGCGACACGACGTCGGTGGTCATTCTGCCGCACAATCAGCGAATTCGGCCTCATGTCCCCGAGCGGCCAATAGACTCGTCATGGGCAATTAGTCCATACATAGACCGTAACCCCTCAATACCCGCGCTGACAGGCGCATCTACAATGAAGTCACTGGTTATATTCAGTCGATGTCGAGAACGACATAACATACATGCCAGGCGCTGCCGCTCACCGAACTTAAACACTGACCTCTCCTTCCACCGCAAGGGCTCCTCCGGATCCCCTGTGACGTCTGGGGGCCTCTTAGGCTGTTGCGCTCGATGATTCCTGCACAACTCGAGCAGGGGATGAGCGAATTTATGATGCAGAGGATAAGACAGATGTAGACGCACGAATTTGTGACGCACTGCACCCGGTGCAGGCGGACCAGAATCCGAAGCAGGAATCACCTAGAACCAACCCGCCTCCCCGCGCTTCCTCCTACTATCCCGCTTCCATACACGACAACCCGACTCTCGCTCTTCATTGCACAGAGCTCGAGTCTTCATTATCTTCATTATCGATGGCCAACAACAGTCGGGACTGGTTAGAAAATACCCTGTAGGTGAATGGAAGATGGTGAGAGTCAATAAAGTCGGGGAGGCGGAGGGCAGAGCTCGATAGGTCGAAAGCCACTCATCCAACGCCCTCCCCTCCTTCACAACATCTCAATCCGCGTCACCATGTTCTTCTCGCGCGCCATCGTACTCGTCGCGCTCCCGCTTCTTGCGGTCGCCACCTCCCGCATGCACAAGGTCCGCGCGCCGGCCGCATCGTGCTGCAAGAGCCTCGAGCCGGTGAGTTGCTGCCTCCCTGTCGGTCTGACAGCGCCTTCGGCTGACCTGAACGGTTCAGGCTAGTTCGGATGCTGGTGCTGCCGCCCTCAAGGCCATCTCCGTCGTTGTCCAGGACGTCAACGTGCTCGTCGGGTTGACTTGCTCCCCCATCACTGTCATCGGCGTCGGCTCTGGCGGGGAGTGCTCGGACTACACCGTCTCGTGCGCGGACAACAGCCACGTGAGTGTCGTCCAATTCACTACGGGATCCATCTTGCTGACTTTTTGAACGTGCAGTTCCCGCTCGTGGGCATCGACTGTGTCTCCGTTGCGGCTTGAGCGCGGGGATAATATTGGGACGCGCTTATCCCAAATACCCTCTTTCTCGGACATGGGTTGCTTGTGCGATGATATACCATACACGTCTCGGCTCCGGTGCCTATAGTACCGCTCTGGGTGTATACATGTTGATTGGTTTTTGGGTCAGTTCACCTGTCACGAAGTTCCGTCCGTCATGGCATGCCGTCAGACACACAGACCGACCAAGTCCCCGGCAACGTGCATACGTGGCAGCATATCTAGGATTCTGCTATCAAGAACATGTCAGAGCATGTTAAGAACAAAAAATACAGCCAGCGCTGACGCGAAGAACATGAACCTCACGTACGGAAGCCCGCTTGAGATATCTGTCGATTGTACCCCTGTGACGTCTAGGGACCTCGCTGCCTGTTGTCGTCATAGACCCTGCACGATGCAGTGTGAGCGTAATGACACTGGACGGTGAAGACAGATGGATGAAGGCACAACATATCGCAGTACCGTGATCTACTGTACCCGAAACCGGCACGAAGGCAGTCGCGATAGATGCGACACGAACGACTGACCTCGAAGTCCATCCTGCTCCACTCTTCGTTCCTCACCGCCATATCGTGAGGCTCAACCTCATTGCGCCATACGACGCGATAGCGAACGTCTTCAACAAGTACCGAGATACGGACGGCAATGGAAGCCTGCGAAGAGGACCATGAACACGTATAAGAGGATGAGCGGATGAGAGGACAGACCTCAGGTCGAACACTCAGCTCGTCCCCTGCAACGCATCCGTACTTGCACACTAACTCGCCCTTCAAGACCACAATGATCTTCTCCCGCGTTCTCCCTCTCTTCGCCCTCCCGCTTCTTGCGGTCGCCACCGCCCACCAGGCGCGCGGCGGCTCCGAGCCGACTGGCGTGTGCTGCCAGAGCTCCGGCGAGGTACGGGCCTCATTTGTTCACCTGGAGCGGCGCAAGTTTGAGTTGGTGCAGAGAGCTCACGGTGTTCGTACTTCTGCAGGCCAGCGACCCCAGCATTGCCACCGTGCTCAAGGGCCTCGGTATCTCGGTGCAGGACGTCAACGCCCTCGTGGGCTTGAACTGCTCCCCAATCACTGTCATCGGAGTCGGTTCCGGCGAATGCTCCGGCACGAGCATCTCCTGCGACAACACCCAATTCGTGAGTTTTCTGTGTCGGTATTCGAGCGTTGTGCGAGACTGATCAATGTTTCGAACTCACATAGCTTCCGGCCGTTGCGATTGGCTGCGTCCCCATCTCTGCCTGAGTGGGCAAACATCGTCACAAGGACGATGAGGTAGAAGCTACGGACGTCGTCTCCGAGATATATGCCAGTGACTCAGATGTGATGTACCGATGGAGGATCTTGCGATTGAAATTTGAATAGTGACGAGGTTGAACTTATTAGACGATAGCGTGGTAGAATTTGTCGGTAAGACCAAGTCGCAAACAGTCGATGCGTGCAAGAAGTTGTTCATGAGCACATAACATTGTGATGATGAGGAGGGACAAGTTGTCTCCGCAAAAATCGGGATGCAGATCACTAGCGGCGCTTCCACCAGGCTTCGAGAATCGACCCGGATCGAGCGGGCCCTGGCCCCTCCATGTGTCGCTCCTCCCCTCTCCTCCTTCTGCTGCTGCCCACCCTCAATTAACCAGGCCACAAATGGTTGTTGTATGAGTATGTAGAGAGCCGACCACCCCAGGATCTTCGGGTAGCCTCGAGTGGCGTGCAATGACCGGGCGGCAGAAGTCACGATGCGACCGAAACAACACGGACTATTGTCTCAAAACACAGTATCCATCGGCCCTCTTCGACGTCTCCAGGTGAGTTATTCTAGCTCATGATGGGTGCAGACAAGTGCTGACCTGCAGTGGCGACGACCCGCAGGATTTCGTCCCGATATGTCGCGCGTTATCGCGCCTTGGCCTTGCTTTGGTCTGCTTCTTTTTTGTATCGCCTCGTCCTTCTAGTACGCAAGGACTCCTTGACGACACAGCCTTGCCAAGTGTCCTTGTGATAACAGGAGCGAATAAATAAGGAGGTATCCAGCATCCCAGGTTTCCTCCAGTCCCCCACGGTTCTCCGAATGAACGCGGCCCAGGACATCCTCTTCTCGTTTTTCTCCACCTCCACCCCGGCAACCCTCTGTCACCCCGGCAAGGCTCTCTACGCGGAAAACCTCGACAAGCCCCAGCCCGGGATGAGCGGGTCTCCGTGGGTTGGTGGGCATGCCCGCCACACCCCTCTCCCGCCTCACTTCCCAGGGACGAGTGGCGCTCCTGCGAGCCCAGCGAGCTGGCTCTGTCCCTCGCTCGGACACTCCAGGAGCTCGTCGTTTTCGTCGTCTACCTCGTCCCTCCTCCTCACCCCTCCTCACGGCGCCACTATGGCGAGCTTCGTCGGCTTCGGCCAACTTCCGCAGCTCTCGCCACAGTCGCCGATCCGGTATCTCCCCACCCTGTCTGGTTCCGAGCGTAACGGAGAGCCCTCGAAGAAGGCGGAGCGCAAGCATGTGCTCCTCCGGGACGCGCTGGGATGGTTCTACAACGTGCCTGAGAGCGCGCTGGACACCTCCCCGGAGGTCGCGTCACGCGTCCTTGCTCCTGCACCTGCTCTTCGTACTACGCCGCCGACTCCTTTGCTGCCGTTGACTTGCCTGCCACCGTCTCCTCCTCTACCCCTCGTGACAGTTAGCTCGACTCACGGTGGCGACGCACTCGGTCTTGGTCTCGGTTTGCGGGCCAATGTCACGGACAACACCTACATCTGGTCACCGTCCTCTCGCTCATCCTGCACTCTTGCGAGTGTCAGTGGCTTGAGTGGCACGTCGCCACAGTCGCCTTCGCGGGAAGTGAGCCACCCGCCTTTGTGGGACGCCAACGGTCTGCGGTACTCTCCTAGTACCTACCCTCGCCCGAACGGTCTCGAAGTTGGCCTTCAGCTCGTGAAGAGCTGGTCGCCGTTACCCAGGTCATCGCAGCGGTCTGCCCCGGGCTCTTCGCCCGCCCACTTTTCTGGACTTCCTGTTGAGCCTGACCTTCCCTCCCTCCCTCTGGAGCTCCCGTCGGCGTTTGAGCCACTCAAGGACCCTTTCGCACCCCAGCCTGCCGAACCGGTTACGCCTCCGCGCATCTCCTGCTACGACCCGAACGACGAGGTCATTCCGCGTGCGGCCCGGAAGCCCCCTGTTGCCACGACCGCCTATGTCGCGACCATCCGCTCCAAGTTCGCTGGCTTCGTGCCCACGCACAGGCTCGGCGGTGGCGCTCAAGGCCGCGTGGTCCGAGTCGAGCACTGTGGTACAGGTAACGCGTACGCAATGAAGGTTGTGCACAAGGGTCTTGCGTTGGAGCGCAAGTTCTCGCGGAGGAACTTCTTGACCGAGCGGGACGTCATGCTGTCGGTCAATGAGTCAGAGAGTGCTGGCCGGTTCCTGATGTCCGTTCTCATGTGCTGGGAGGACGTCGAGAAGGACCTGGTCTACTTTGTCATGGTGAGTTCGTCGGATGCCATGTCTTTCATTCATCGTACTTACCGAGGTGCTGCAGCCTCTCCATCGTACCGATCTCGCCACTGCGCTGCTGAGGAAGGTAGAGATCCCCATGCATGACCGCTATCTGTGGTGCAAGGAGCTGGTGTGTAGCTCGTTTCAAGTTGTTTCGTTCGTGTTCTAAAATCACCCGTCCTAGCTTTGTGCTCTGGTCTACCTCCTCCACCTCGGCATCCTCCACAAGGATATCAAACCGTCAAACATCCTGATCGACACCTCCGGCCGCGCAGTGCTCACCGACTTCGGCAACGCAAGGGAGGTGCCCATCTACGAGTACTCCACCTGGAAGGGCTACTCGCGCGACGGCACCTACCCCTACATGGCACCCGAGATGGTGTCTGCGGATGTGGGCACGGTCGGGTATGGCACGGGCGTCGACGTGTGGAGCATGGGCCTCGTCCTAATGGAGATCATCGGGTTCTGCGACGGGCCGTTTTTCCATAAGCGGCGCCTGGAAGACGTCCAGCAAGAGCATGCGAACCCAGAACGGCTCCCTATTGACCCCGACAAGTTCCTGTGCAGCGAACCGCCGTTCTGTGAGATCCTTCCGGCAGTATGTGCTAGCTGTTGGTCCGTGATGTTACCGCAGCTACTGACATGTGTCACAGATGTTGCAAGTCGATCCGAAGAAGCGGATCACGGCTCGTCAGATAGAGGACAAGTACATCCGGTCGGAAGATTGGGCTTCGGTCCGCGACGGCTCGGCTACTCGTGAGTGTCTCCGATCCAGTGCGGCGAATGTGGACTCACCACATAATTTCAGACGGTTGGCTCCCCGATGCTAACCTCCCGGCAACCGACATCGACGATGCTATGCACTTCTTGGACTTCAGCGGTTACTCGGGCCCCGGACGGCGCTACGGCATCGATCCGAGCCAGTTCGAGTACTGCGCTCCCGGAGTGTTCTAGGCACTGGCAGTACCTCCAGCAAGTACCTGGAGGTCTCATTCATTCGGCACCATTGCGCACACGACCTACGTGGTTTCTCGGCAGTCCCACCGCTGGACTCCGTCGTCACCTGGAAGTTGGAACAAGGACCCAGCTCCGGGTGCATTGCAACGTTGAGAGACTCGTGTCTCTCTCGGGCTATCGGCCTATATTTCCGGACATCTGCATTTCTCCTGACATGGTCTCGACTCTCAGTTGTGTTTTGTTTTTGCTCCGAGTCTATCCAGATGCGTGGTTTGTAATCCGTTCTGGCAGAGTGTACTACTGAATGTCGTGCACACTCGGCATTTCAATGAATCTGGTCTTGATTTGACGGTTGTCTTTGTTCTTGTAACGCTCGTGCACTAGATCCGACAATGTCCGATCAAATCAAGGAGACAGGATGGCTGGTAAGTAGCTCCATCCACCTCGAAGGCAAAGTGTGTCCGAGAGGTCTTTCTCGTCCTCCATCACAGTGAGTGAGAGCGTGGTATATCTTTTGTCAATGACATCGACCGGTCAACACCGACTTATCGGAATATCAGGAGCAAAATTGTAGCCATCAGCCATGGAAGCCAGTCTCGTTTGGTATCGTGTGACGCTACGGCTTGATAGCCATAAACCCGAACCCGTTTTATGGCAACACAGCTAAAGATACTGACCTGCCTTATCCGTCGACTACACCCTTCGACACCGCCACATCACAAGTTGTGGCAGGATTCCTGCACTTGCCACTGCCAGTGATCTGCGCGTGTGCCACCCTACTTATGCACCGCTCTGTACCGCCCTCTTTGCGCTGTTTACAGCCCTGTCTCGTTCAATTGCTCCACTACCGCACACATACCCAACATGTCAAGTTTCGCCACCCGAATATCCAAGAACCGTCCTCATTTGCAAATTGCACCGACCATACCGTTCCTCTACATCCGGGAAAACGATGGAGACATGTGGCTACCGAAAGTCTCGCTGTCTGGTTGAGAGGCTGGCTGAGGAGATGGATTCCATTAAGGTGCGCTGTCTATGGTCGTCAACCGATAATCCATCAAGCTTCCAATGAGAAATTACCGGATGCTCGCTCTACTGATTATCCCGCTCTTGTCCTCGACGACTTGGTTTGGCTCAGCATGGGTCACCAGTCGGACCGAGATAAAGCGACAGAGGCGTATATATCACACGGGCGCCCCGTCATTGAGAAGCCACGTCTCCACTGCGCTTGGAACTTGCCAGCCGCCCTCGTGCGCGGACTTGCACCTGCCGCAATTTTCGTGGCTGGGCTGCAGGACAAAAGGTCCGCATTCCTAGTGTCCTCGTCAACGGGTGGACACGCGGCTGGCGCTTTCGTGGTGAGCATTGTGTCCCATATCCGATTCCTTCACGCCACCCGAGCCGCGGCTTCGCAGCTCCTGCGCCGCATGCGGTCCTCATAATGCAATCATATCCTCGTCCCCATATATACCGTCCCTCCAATGGTGCAGCCCCGTTCTCGCCCCTTCCTACCCACCACCAGCTTCACCAGTACGTTGCACCTCCGAGTCCTTTCCCAGGTCCGGAACACATCGTGTCGGGTCACATGAGCCGAACTACCGACCGTCCGAACGTGCTCCTAGACTCGTCCAACTATCCTACGATTTCCTCATTCTTATCCCTGGCTCCCAATGTCGCAGGGCCCAGCGGCGGCAGCAGCAGCAGCAGCTCCTCGTCCTACTTACCGCAGCTGCTCAAGACGAACGCGGTCGGGCGTCCCATGGTGCGTCCTGCGACAAAGACGGGCCCTCTGCCCATGCATACGTGCGAGTACGTCGCGCCCGCAAATTCCATTACGCAACTGCCATATGCCATCTATCCCGTCGAAGGGCGTACGGCGACTCCCGCCTACCATGCATCGTCTTGGGCCTTACCTCAGACCGCCGCCATCCTACCACGAGGCGGTGCGCCGGCACGTCCTGTTCAGCGCCTTCACTCGAATAGGATGCAGCCGTTTCCGTCACGACTCAAGGCGAGTGCTGTCCTGTCGGAGAAACAGGGCCGTCGGCGAGACGGAGGCGTTAGTCACTTCCATACAGCCCCACATCACCCGGGGCTCATGCCCACCCCTCCCTGTCCGATTGGCGTACCGCCCATACCCGGGAAAGGTCCGCCTGTGTTGCAGAATGGCCGGACTCCGCTCTTGATCGTCCCAACTCGTCCGACATACTTTGTCTTCCCGCAGCTTCCAGTCATCGACCCGTTCTCATTCTATCTCCCGCAACCGCCTCTGCTCACTGCTCCGCATGTCACTTACCTACAACATGGCGGCGTGACCTTCACCGTCTCACACCTGCTTGGTGAGGGCTCTGCGGGTCGCGTCGTCCTCGGAGAGAACGCTAGTCGATTATACGCTATCAAGGTAATCCACCCCCGACGGGCCAGGAAGACCCACTCGCACCGGAGCAACTTCATACGCGAGAGGGCGTTCATGATCACAGTTGGTTCGAGCGATCGGACGCGGAACTTTTTCGTGCCACTGCTGATGTCGTGGGAGGAGGACGGGTATGGCAACCAGGGCCGGATGTTCTTTGTCATGGTGCGTCCACTGCTCCTTGCGCGTTATGGCCGAAGGTGACTAACGATGATGCCTCCCGCAGCCACTCCACCCAATGGACATGCATGCCGCACTCAGCACACGTCAGCCAATGTCTCTGAAGGACCGATATCTCTATTGCCAGGAGCTCGTGAGTCTGAAGCTTACGTGCTCGGTCCGACCGGGTATGTGATCGCTCACGATCTCTCTCAGATCTGCGCTCTGTGCGCCCTCCGCCAGCTGGGCATCATCCACAAAGACATCAAGCCCGGCAACATCCTCATCAACGCCCAAGGGCGGGCCGTCCTCAGCGACTTTGGGCTCGCCCAGGCTGTCCCCGACGGCGAGTACGACACATGGACGGGCACCTTCTGCGCAGGCACATACGCGTACATGGCACCCGAGATGGTACGCGACGTCGGTTGGGGGTCCGGGGTCGACGTCTGGAGCGCGGGTCTTGCGTTCTTGCAGATACTCGGCTTCATCCCAAAGCGGTATTTCTTGTCAGAGAGCTTGGATGCGATCCGGGCGGAGCATAAGGCCGGGCTTCCCATTCACTTCGATGTTCCGGCGAACTTTGATGTGGCATTCGCGACGATCGTGCAGAATGTGAGTGCAATCTAACTGGCACGCTCTTTCCGTGGCTGAATGAGATGGTGTAGATGCTGCATGTCAACCCTTTGGAGCGGATGACCGTGCGTCAACTGGACTCCATGTACGCGAGCTCCTCGTCGTGGGCAAAGGTCCGGAACGCGACTGCTACTCGTAAGTCTCCTCGTCGATCTCTCGTTCGTACCTTGCTGACGTCCTGCATCAGACGACTGGATCCCGACGATCCAGTCCTCCCGGATGCGTCCCGTCGGTCAAAGCCTCGACTTCCTCACGTTCCGCGCCTGCGAGCCCTCGGCTCTTGCGGGCGCGAACGCACCTGGCGCGGGCGAGCTGTGGCGCGCGGACACGAATCAGTTCGAGTATCGGGTGTCGGGCGAGTTCGAGTAGTGGCTGGCTCCTCTTGACTCTGGCTTCCGGGTGATGAGACTTGGGTGCGTACACTATCAGTAGGTTGTCAGTGCTTGGATATATTCTCTATCGTACTCTGGGCTGGGTAATAGGATTAAAGTTGCATTGCTCAATTGCCTGGGGACGTATGCTTCCTTGGTCTGCGGGTCGTATAAGGTACTGTATGAGTATTGCTTAGTTCAACAAGTTGACTTTCTAAGAGCAGGCAGGGGGGACGACTAGTCATATATTTGGTGAGTTCATCCTTCGTTGGCGTGCCCTTGATTTGCTTCACTTACCTGATTTGAACAGAAAGCCACGAAGAAGGGAAGTCTTTCACCTAAACACGGGCACTTGAGTCGAACCACTGTCCTAGGCCCCATTTAGCACCCATTGTTCCTCCCGTGAAGGCTTGCTTCACATCGAAACTGAGATCTCCCTGCCATAAACGCTCCACAGGCTTTACCGGGACGTTCTTCTCCTCCGCGCTACTTCCACGTTCCATTGACCGTCAGACTTCCAAGCCAGCGACATCCGCACCACTCTCACCGCCACGCTGACAGCGGCCGCTGGGCCTCAATCGTCCTCTCTCGATGTCCTGGCGTGATCGACATATCCGGACTGCTCTGCAGCTGCTGCGGGAACTTCGAAGCATCATGAGCAGCAGCATCGACGATGTGGTCCAGCTCTTGAAACCTCAACATGCCGTTCATATCGTGAGTTCATATCGATGCCCCGTCACCTGTGCTACTCGTTCCTCCCACTGATATTTATGTCCACGCATTGAGGCAAGACCGGAATACCTCCCACCCACCCCCTCAGCGCTGAAAGCGAACTCACGATGGCTCCAAATCACCATCCTGAATCGGACGCACTTCACGCTCCAGTACATCGACACATACTTCACCTCTGGGGAGTACTTTACCCGCCCGACGGACGTCGCGCCAATGAGCGATATGATGTTCAGCGCGCTCAGTAACGAGTTCTTGGCCGGGTGTCGAGGCGGGACGAGGTTTCGCATCCACCTTGAAGACGGGACGTTCCGTGATCTGGCTATCGTATGTTTCTTCCTTCACCGGGACTCATTCGGTGCTGATCTCTGCGTAGGGATGGGCCAACCCTCCGATCGGGCGCTACAAAGCAGGCGTGGTCTTCGGCCGGTCCCCTCGCGTTGCGTGCGAATACGCATCTTCGAGCGGGGAGGTAGTGGTATCGCCTTGGACGTGGGACAGGAATGTCGAGGGGAAGTCGGTCGCTTTCGAGCTCAGAATCACTGTTGAGCCAGGCTTGAACCCTGTGTTCCTGGTTGAGGAGGTGGTGATGCTTTCATGAGGGCTGCGCGCCGAGGCTCTGGCGTTGAAGCTGACGGCGCCGAGGTGCTAAGTCTTTGAGCTTATGAGCAGGTTGTCCCCGACTGATATTGTTCCTACGTCGAGTCCTCGGAAACGATGACGGTGTTGTCGCCCTGAGAACAGACTCGTATAGGCAAACATGGATAGACGAAAGCGAGATAATTGAGATGAATGCATTCAACTAAAGACCATACTGCCTTCTTCCGAGTCAGTTTGACCTTGTTTGGCAAGAGCCCCATCAAAATTGCCAAACTTGGGTACACCGTTCTAGCCCACTGGGCAAGCGCGCGTTGCGCCCGAGCCGTACGGACTGTAAACCGACTTCAAATAGTGTGGTGTCGTCGATGTCGGTTCCCGGAAGGTCTGTCTTTCAGAGCCAGTGGTCTAGTGAGATATTGTAGCGACCCTCGAGCCTCTTTAATCCAGTTTAGTCAAGACGTAATATGAACTCGTACGCGGCCAGTGATAAGCAGAACTACGCATATACACTTCATTGAACACTCATATAATCCACAATACGGCATCTTTCTTGAGCTCATTGCGAGACAGAGCTGACCTTCAGATACATCTCCGGCCTCAGACTCCCTTTGGTTGAGGTAGGGAAGGCTATGCCGGCGAAGTTCCAGATAATCGGAGTATCAGAACGCTCGAACTTGAAGGCCGAGATTAAGGTCGAGAGAACGACCTCTGTAATATAGTAGAAGCCGTTGAGCAAGCTTTAACGGAGCTATGAAGAGTGGCGACTTACTCATCTCGAGCTGAGAGAACTTGAAGCCGCTGAAACGTTACGAATGAGCGATCACAGAAAGAGCAGAGTCACTGGTGTAGATGCAACGTACATGCACGAGTGACCACCGCTGATGAACGTCATCCTGAAAAGTTGTGTGAGACGGGTATCATAACTCGAATCTCCGTAGCACTTACAGGTTCGCATAGATTCCGGGGATACGGGCCTCCTCGACAGCGCGGGGCAAGGGCTTGAGCCATCTCTCAGGCTTCCACTCGAGGGCATCGTCGCCCCAGAGCGCCTTGTTCGTGTTGCATGCCCTGAGGTTAAGGAAGAAAGTCGTGCCCTTGGGGATGGCGAGCTCCGTCATGACTTTACCATCCAGGCCTCGGATGGGCTCGGAGAGCGGCAGAATGGTGTCCTTCCTAGCTCTACACGATAACAGAGGGCGTTAGTTGTGGACGAGCGGCCGGTACTTAAGAGCTCACTGTCTGTTTGAGAGGGTCAACGGAGCATGGCTGTGGAGCGTGAGTCAGAAGAGCATCTCGTACATGATTTTGGACAGGCACGTACAGTCGCAGCGTCTCGCGACAGACAGCGTCGAGGTAGGGAAGTGCCATCAGCTCGTCGAACGGTATCTGACCTCCGAATTGCTCCTGAGCCTGCTGCACCTCGCCCCGCAACTTGGCTTGCACGTCTAGGTTCTCTGAGAGAAGATGCAGGATCCTGGAGAGGGCGTTCGATGTGGTGTCTACTCCAGCGATCATGAACGAGCTGCATGGCATTGGAGTTAAGAGTCATGGGTAGAAATGACACAAAGTTACGCACGACATCTGTGCGAGGAGCTCGTCATCAGGTAGCTTGTCCTCTTGATCGGCCATGAGGTTTGCCTTCACTGCTCGAATCATGAACAAAGTGGTCTCGCAAAGATAGAAGCAGAGAATCACTCACACAAGATGCTCATGATGTCTTTCCCTTCTCCCACAGCATGCAGTAGCTCCTGGTCTCCTCGCTCTATCGCCGACTTCTTGGCGAAGAAAATTTCCTGCGATTTCGCGTGTACCGTATCGGTGACGTACTTGATCTGTTGGACCTTCTTGTTGGGCACCATGTGAAGGAGCATCCGTCGAAACCACGCCGGACCCAGGTAGGGCAGGTACGGAAAGATGAACCTATATCCCGTCGTCGACACAACGGAAGGTCTTCCGAAAGCAAGCCATCAGCTCAGGCGAAGATACTCTGATATCGTGACTCACATGAACGCTTTGACAGCCTCTGCGTACTCGTCGCGCGAGTCAGCAGTGAGAGGATCGAACGAGTATCCAAGTGTTCCCTGCCCGACGAGCTCCAGTGCAGTCCGGCCCATCCATCCGAGGATATCGAGCTCTTTCGGGCCATCCTTGACGCGAGTTTCGATAGCGAGCTGAAGCTGTAACAGACACTTTAAGCCACCGAGCACGAGTCAATTGACGGAGCTGCAAATATACCCTATCGGAGATATTGTAGAAGATGGGGGTCAAGTTGCGCATGTGCCCGACCGAGAACACCGGGTTGAGCATCTTGCGTTGCTTCTTGTGCGGATCCCCATATGTCGCGAACACACCAGGCCCAATGAGTAACTTGGAACCGCTGGATCGGCAGTGAGTATTCGCGAACGCGCTACTGGAGAGGCCATGTTACTGACTTAATCGCTTGAATACCACGAAAGTAGGAGTCTTGGTCCTTGACGAAGATGCTGTGCAAAGCTTTCGTATCGTATACGTGGAGCCACTTAGCCTAGTGTCGCAGTCAGAGGATGAGAACGGAATACGAGGAATGGATAACAGACCCCGAAGAAGCTGTGGATCCGTGCCACCGGTCCGTAGGTCTCACAGAGATATCTCAGATAGTCCCAGCTATCGGTATTGAACATCTGCAGGAGGTTGCCTGCGATGTAGATCTTGTTTGTCAGGCGTAGTGCGAGATGAGATGAGCAACGTGCGTACCTGTCCAAATCGAACCCGACGGTGGACCGGGGATGTTGTCGAAGGGGGAGGGAACGAAGTAGTCTCGGACGAGCCACCACACCAGGTACGACGCGACAGCAGTCGCAGCGAGAGCAATAGCGTACGCCATGGAGGGAATACCAAGAGATGGACTGCGGATACAAGTCAGAGTTCGCGCACTCATATATACTCACCTGGATTTAGAGGCCGCGTTCCCACCGTCCCCGCATCGATCGGATACGCATAGTCTAGCATTGCCAAAAGTAAAGCTCCAGTTTCGCATTTCTTTGACGTGGGGCTGTCTGCAGGAGCATCACGTGGCTACGAAGCGTTGACGTGGGAGGGCGACCGCGGTGAGAAGACGGCGGGATAGCGGCACGGGACTGATCTTCAGCAGCGCACGGTGCCGGCAGCAGTTACGCGGCCAATTCAGTCACCGACAAGTTCCCTCCTCGGGACGGCTTCTGATTCCCGCCCACAAATCATCTTTATGAATCGGGATTGTGGGAGGCCGTTCACCCGAGGCACCAAGCCGGCGGAATTGGTTAAACCTGACGATCATACATCCAAACGTCAGCAGATTACTTCCATCAAGACATCAGTATTCAGGACCGACCTCTTCCCGAGGAACCGGCATGTTAACTGGTTCTAGACGACGATGCTATTCGACTGAAGTAAAATCAGCCAGGAAAAATCGCATGTCATGCGTGTGTAGATTGTCGTACGCCATGGCAAACGTACGCAAAACAGTTCGAGAGAAGTCTTCTGTTCATTTCGAGAGACTACGCGCTCTTGGCCGAAGATCCGAGTCACCCACAAGCGTACGAGCAATGACATTCCTTGCTCGTGTCCACCCTACCAGTGAGGCAGTACACAATTTCAACAGAGACGCTATCTAAGGCCTCCAGAGCCTCAGGCATGCCACTAATGGGCACTGTGTAGCATGACGAACGGTCCGAATGACATTAGTAACATGGGAAACAAGGTCGCCAGAATACTCACAAGACAAGAGTCTTGCCTTCGAAGAAGACGTCTCCTTCTGCGATGCCGTCGGGTGCGGGAAATACGTCGCGTCCGTGGTAATGAACCACCTCAGAACGTTCTTGCCAGTCCTTGGAGTATCGTGTTCGGTTAGGATGCCGTCCGGCCGGGGCATGAGCCTAGACTAGGAGTCTAGAACTACTCAACGCCGCGAACGTACCCTTCCAAGCGGGTGAGATGCTGGAGATGCCTCGTCTCATAGGGGGAGGGACGGACTCGCGCCGTATGAGTATAGACGCCTGCCATGCCGTCGCTAACGAGACACCACTTGAAATACGTGCAATGACGTTGTATTCCTGCGCGCGGCGTGAACCGTCCTGAAAGGATGCCTCTCTGCTTGAACAGGGTAAAACAAGGAAGGTAATTAAGGGGGCGGAAGTCCAAAAACGCTCTGCCAAGCAAGTCAGCCACAATGGAGGACTTGGCATATGCCACCACCATATAACGCGACTTACCGAGCCTGATCTACTACATGCACACAGCCATCACGAAGCTATGACCGTCAGTGCCAGTGCGGACACCCAACACAATGCTGAGGTGGACAACATGGAGGAGTTGCTGTTCTTCGACCCAAGCAAGGTACGACATGACCTGCCTCCTCCGCATCTAGTCACTGACATAGGAGATCGCGACACCGGATGATGTCATATGTACACCCAGGCCGAGGGCGTGCCCATCCCAGATGCGCCCCGAACGCTGAAACGGTCCATGCGTTGGATGCAGGCTACTGTCAAGAACCTGACACAGTTCCGCATCGAGCACGTCGACGAATACCTGCAGGAGGGCGAGTTCTTCCAGCGACCGAGCGACATCGCGCCGCTCGACCAAATGACCTTCTCTTGTCGAACTAGGACGGGAGAGTTGACGGGATGCGTGGGAGGTGCCAGGTTCCGGGTACATCTGCACGACGGCTCGCACCTGGAGTTCGCAATCGTGAGTGCATGACACGTTCACTACCTGGTCTGCACATAACGCTCACATTCGGAGGACTCTACGCACTGACAGGGATGGCAAGAACCTGCAGGACCTGCATTCCTCCCTCGGACTGGGGTCATCTGCGGCTCCTCGACCGACCTGAAGTACGCATGCCGCATCGGCGACGAGCGCGGCAACTTCGTGACGTCGGACCGGCTAGAGGCGACCGATGAGGCTGGTACTGTGGCGTTCAGGATTAAGATCACTGCGGAGAGCCCACGATTGACGAGTGTCGAGTCCGTGTACAACAGGTCGTTGTACTTCAACGACTTTGAGGCGAGGAAGGACTGGCTGTACGTTGTTGAGCGGGAGTTGGTCGTGTAGCTGGGGGATCGGCTGTGTGTTGTGTATTAGGGGTGAGATAGGCGGTTCCAATATTTCTTGTTATCCTTGAGGTCCAACAAGCATTGCTACGTGCTGCACGAGTTTGTTGTATGCCCGGGAAAAGAACTAATCTTCATAACCAGACTTCCTCTATGTAGGGCTCGGAGAGTGCCGGTCGGAGATAGAAGCGAAGAGACATAAAACTGCGCAAGAACTTCAAACTCGGCCATACTATTTCGATTTCCGATTTGATCTCCGAAAGGGCTGGTCTTGAAGGTCAGGTAACGAGATTACAAGGGCGGCGGAACCGGATGCCGATCCGGCAAAAACGGTCCGGACTCACTTCAAGTTGGAAGCTTTGAAGCCTTCGAGTCTTCGCCACGTCTTCTTCGTCTAGCTACTATCGTTCACGTACTGCGTCAACTTGCTTATATCTACTGCGGAAATATACCGTGATAGGGCCACGGTCTTGACATGGAACCCAGCGGCGAGAGGCACAGACTTATTGTCCTCGTAATACTAAGAACACTCGCGTCTGCAGTAGACTGTGTGCAAGCTCGTGTCAAATCATGGCATATTTCAATGGCATGCTACTAATGCATGTATGTTGATGTAAGTACTAGTACTAGTGCTCACCGATCTGGACCCCTAGGCTTTCGAGCTCCAACGGCGCTCTGCCAATGAACGTCATCTATGAATCAAGTCTTTCTGCGACAGTCCTGCTAGGAGGAACTCAGATTCCGATCCTACCCCCTTCAGTCGATTGATAGTGGGCGTAAGCCGAGATATGTCTGCGCTTCTACCTTCCACCAATCTCACAAATTCTGGCAACATGGCCTCTCTCGCACAAACCGTCCCCTGCGTCCTCGAGGAGGCCGACCAGCTCATGCTTGGAGAACAAGGGAGAAAGGTGCGCCTCGCGCCACTCAATCTGTGGTGCAATTGTGAAACACAGTACTGACATGCACGCGCAGCTGAGGGAGGCGTCACTACCGGACATCCCGGATGAGCTCAGTAGACACTCGTGCCGGGTCCAGGCCTCTCTGAAGAATATCACGCACTTCAGGGTCGAGTATCTCGACAGCTACCTACACAATGGGACGCAACACTACCAGGAACCGAAAGACATCGCTTCGCTCGGTCAGATGACGTTCTCGAGCTCCAACGATAGCGAAGGGGAGTCTTGTGGGGGAGGGGCGCAATTCCGCATCCACATCGCGGGCGATTATCTCGACTTTTCCGTCGTGAGTCCTCCTATCTGTGTCCATTGTGACCACTCCATTAACTGGTCAATGACGTTCAGGGATGGGCCGGACGGGCACAGGTCCTGCCCAAAGCAACTGTCACCTTCGACTCACCGAAATCCGCCTACCACGATGCCGCTTCTGTTGACGAATCGTGGTGCAGAGACTGGGCGACCTCCGCACGTGCATGGGAGGCGAAGGATGGTGACGGGAAGCCAGTCCCATTCACAATCGACGTCTCTGCCGAGTCCGGACCTCAGGTGGTCTATACCATCGAACAGGTTGTGGCGAAGGAGAAGCCGGTTGGTGATGAAGGTGGCGGACGTGACAGCGCGTGAGTTTTACACCGAGTCTGATATGCTCCGTCCTGACATGCATATCAGGTTGATACTTGGGTTGTGATGCTCGCTCATCAGCGGAGAGGGCGGTTGCTTGAGATGACGGCTACGCTTTGTGTATCGCGTCTGCGTTATATGTACACGTTCAGAATACAGCGTGTCCACGCGGGCATTGTCTGGTCTGACTAAGGTCGCGATGCTCCTCCTGTGTCAGCGTTCTCATCGAGGGAGAGCGCCTCGCTGAGTTCATCCCACACACAGATGCTAATCAGCTTACCTCGTTCGACGACGGTCTGTACCCCGGAATGCTCTCTGCCTACACGGGCATCTCAGCGCCCCTCTTCAGTCGCTTCAATGTAGGGAAGAAGGACTACGTACCTTCGGCATATAAGGGCTCGGACTCGACGTGATTGCGAAATCGCAGTCAACCGTTTCTTCGTTCCACAACCGCAGGCATTCCGCGCACGCTCATGGCTGCTCTGGCTAAACTCTTCACCAACAGCTTGGACCTCATCCAAGCAATCGACTCCTTGTCTAAGGTGCGTACGCCCCTACGCTCACAATTCTCCCTCACCCTCATCCCCATACACACATGCCCCTCCCTCCTCCAGAATGACCTCCTCCCACACGTCCCTGTCGAGCTGCGCGCACACGCACGGTGGCTCCAGGCTACCGTCGTCAACAGCACCCCGTACAAGATACGCGTCGATGACTCGTACTTCAACTCCGGCAAGTACTTCAAGGAGCCGCAGGACATCGAGCCACACAGCCAGATGACGTTCTCGTGCTGCAACAGCGCGTTCGGTGCCGGGTGCGCTGGTGCCACGCGGTTCGAGGCGGACGTCGAGGACGGGCACCTCGGATTCGTCCTGGTGCGTCCTGTGGTCCTCCCTCTTGGGAGCGATCTTCGTCTCCGGCTTACTTCGTCGACACATACTCACCAGTGAATCGTACACGTGCAGGGCTGGACGAACCCTGCCGCAGGGTCCCAGAAGGTGTCCGCAGTGGCGGACTACCACCCGACGAAGATGGGGTACGACCGTGCGGACAATAGGGTGTTCACGGAGACGAGCAAGTACGGGGTGGTCTTCATAGATGAGAAGGGAGACGGGAAGGTGAAGAATGCCAAGCTGAAGTTCACCGCGAAGCCGCACGGCCAAGAGCCGGTGTATATCATCGAGAGTTTCGTGGAGGATATCAAGGATTGAGTCTACCTGGTGGTGGATCGGAGGAGCCGCCCCAAGGATCGTATGGCTGTACGGCTATGTAGCATGTATCGTGCAATTCACGTGGTCCTTTTCTGGTCTTTATCGCCGCAAGTGTCAGAAATGTCGCATATACATAGCATATAGCATGACCGCATGGCGGAGTGCTTACCAAGCTGGAAGCTTGTAGTTGCATTGAGTACTTGAGTTCACATCGAGCACCGGCGATACCGGGGTTGAGGCGGAGACATGCCGCTGACATTGCTGAATGGAGAGGACGGAGGTTGATCCAAAGGGAGAACAACAGCTCCACGAGTATTCAAACTTTCGCCGCCCTGTTATGTATTCATGCTGACTTGGATCAAAGTCGCCCCGTCTGGCAACTGTTCACAGACTGTCGTGAGTCCGGAAGGCTGAGACACGTTTCATACCTCGTACCAGTCACGCGCGGTCGTGGCTTTGTTCTTGACGCTTATTACGATGGTAAAACAGCGTATTAGACCGGCATCGAACCTTGAAGAAATTGAGACTTCTTCCCCCCTTCGTCTCTGCGCGAACTCGCCTAGACCCGTGGTCGTCCGAGCGATACACAACGCAACCGATACCGGCTACTTGCAGGTATCAGCACGGATCATACTATGACGCACAGGAACACGAGTCTTCTCGGAACCTTCCTCGACTCCGGCGCTCCGGCAGGCAGCACGGATTACACCACACTGGTAGTCATACATGGCCTTGGCTTCCACGGCGGTCAGTTCCATCTTCCGCACTACCAACATGCAAGGTCTGAACACGCACCGTCCAGGCAACTTCAGAAAGCTCATCCCACTGGCCTCGCAGTTCAATGCGCGCGTGGTCGTCATGAACAGGCGCGACTATCCCGGGTCCGTCCCCTTCACCCCGAAGGAACGCGCAGAGATAGCCCGACTGGCTGACGCTCCTGCAGGAACACCTGGAGCAGCGGAAGCTACGGAAACCTTCATGAAGGAGCGCGGGCGCGAGCTCTACGACTATCTCGTCGATCTTGTGAAGTGCGGCGGGGTCCTTCCGGCTCAGGATCAGGATAAGAAGAAGGGCGGGATCGTGTTGGCTGGCTGGTCCCTGGGTACGCTGTGGATCTCCGCCCTCCTTGCGCACGTTTCGTCATTCCCTGTCACGGAAGTGGACCTGACAAAATACGTCAGAAGGATCGTCTACTATGGTGCGCCCATCCAGGACACGTAGATTTGTGAGACGGGGAGACTCACCGCTCTTTCAGACGTACCCTACCTCTGCCTCGGATACCCCATGCCTGACGGGCTGTACGTCCCATTGCATGACGCAGAGCTCGCACCCGAGGAATGGCTAGAACACTTCTGCAAATGGATATCGGCCTACTACTCGCACGGGGATGTGGCGCGCGACGGCGTGTCCGCACTGGAGTCTCGCCACTACTTGGAGAACCCGTCGCCCACGACCAGTCGTATGACGACGGAGGAGGTCGCACAATGCAAGTACGACGCGCCGGGAAATCCAGGCGGGAGCGATAACGGAGTTGTTGTAGCGTGTATCACCCGCCATGGCACGTGCGCTTCACTGAGGAAGGGGGCATTTCGCCTTCGAGAGACGGTTTCAGGCATGGATGACTGGCGAGACGTCGAGGTCCGGTACTTGTGGTGCGACGCATCGACCTGGGAGATGCCCCTTGGTGCCTGGACGCTTCGTAAAGAGTTGGAGGAGGCCGAGAAGGCAGGCGAGATCGTGAGGAAGGTCGAATACGTACGGTTCCGGGGCGCGAACCACTTCGTGAGTAACATCGCTCGGAGTTGGATGACGAGGTCTTAAGCTGACGGATATCCAGGCTCACTGGGACCAGCCCGAGTTGACATTGCGGGGACTTGTGGGAAACGATGTTGAGCTTCCTTGGTTGTGAGCAGCGATATACTCCGAGAGTCAAAGAACCGAACCCATGTTGTTCTCTGTCCGTGATTGAATATGAACGATACATCGTCATCTTAGGCAGGTAGGCTTGAACGAGTGATGGTCGAGACCCCAGTGCGACAAGGTTGAGTCCGAAATAGCATCCGGGATATCATCCGGCCCGGCGGACGGCATAGTCCAGCCGTTTCCCAAGACGTCATACTTTCGTCTCCCTAGGTGAGGTGACATGTTGAACGCGACAAGTATGGATTCGTCAACTCCTCTTCATCCACCACGACCACAACCAACTACTCACGATATGACCAGCAATTCGACCAGCAGCTACCCACTCGAGGGCAAACTTGCTCTCATCACAGGTTGCACGTACGATATCTCTTGCTAATCGCTCTAGAAGATGTGCTGAGTAACAAACTTCGGGACTTGTATCGATTCTCGCTCACCTCGTAACAGCGGCGGGATAGGACAGGCGACCGCACGCGCCTTCGCGCGTAATGGCTGCTCAATTGCAGTGCACCACTCATCAGCCAGGTCCAAAGAGAAAGCGGACGCGCTCGTGGCAGAACTTGTCAAACTTGCACCCGGTGTGCGAGCCGCGGCGTTCGAGGCGGATTTGTCGACGTACGATGCAGCACGCAGGCTCTGCGACGAGGTCGTGCAGGTGATGGGGCATCCAGACATCCTGTTCAGCAACCACGGCGTCACTGGTCCCAAGATTGGCCCTGAGGGAGACATGCAAACCGTCAGCGCAGAGACGTTCGAAGAGATCTGGCGTACAAACTCTGGCACAGGTTATGTGGTACGTCTTGCGGCGGAGCGGCTTCAGGCCGCTGGAAGTGATGCCTGCTCTGATCCGTCCATGCCCGCATAGCTTGCCCAGAAATGTCTCCCGTACATGCAAGAGAAGCAGTGGGGTCGGATCATCTTCACGTCGAGGTGGGTTCCCGATTTGCATCCCGATCTCCCGCTCTACCTGTGCAAAAGCCTCGGGCACTGATTTTGACTGCCGAACCTTATCAGCGTTGCTGCAGGGACCGGCGGTGTGATCGGACCTCAATACGCGTCGTCGAAGTCGGCATTGCACGGGTTGATCCACTGGTTGTCGCTGCGCTATTGCAAAGAGGGCATCGTGAGTATAACTTCACTTCGACATTGCGTGTAGAGTACGTGAATCTAATGGACCCACCATAGTTGACGAATGGCGTTGCACCGGCATTGATTGAAGGTACGTCAAATCCTGGCTTTGTCCGGTCAAGGCGGGCACGGTCCCGCCGACTGATGCCTTGTCCTCCAGATACCGAGATGATGCGGAACCCAACGGACGCTATCAGGGTCAGTGTTCTTCGGATGTCTAGCCTATGCTCAGACTCACGAGTTTCTATGGCGATGCCAGAGCAAGATACCTATCGGACGACTGGGCAAACCGGACGAGATTGCGTCCATCGTATTGATGTTGGCGACAAACGGCTACATGACGAATAAGGTAAGTAGGGTCGGGCACCTCATTGTCGCGCCACTCACCTCCTGTACGCGCGGAAGATTGTCGTTGCCGATGGAGGTTGGACGAACGGAGGAGGGTTCTGAATTCCACAGAAGCGAGTGCTGCCCTTATGCTGAGACAACATTCGTTGTGTCCGTCGGGCCGAGTTTGGAGGTGAACATATAGTTCGATTATGCGTTATTCGGGATATCATAAGTAGTACTCAGTGATACAGTAGTGAACGTAGCATGCATGTAGTTGGTATAAGACAGTTGTACAGTACCTATGCGGCGAGGAATATCCCATGAAAGACGACAAGAGCGTCAGAGAGAACGACTGGGAGCAGTCGTGCACCGGTAACAACGCGAGAGCGATCCGTGGCTATCACTTCGAGAGGTTCGAAGAGTTCTAGTTGCGGCCTGTAACAAGATTGAGGTTAGATGCAAGTCACTGTCGCCGTGGAGGGGAGACATACTTGAAAAACTTGTGCTGGTTCTCTAGCTCCAGAGCCGCCTCTCTCGCTTGATCTTTTCCGGAATCTCTAAGTCGGGTCTCGTACGCCCTCCCAAGTACTTGTTGCGTTCAGCTGGTTCGGCATAATGACTGCGTGCTGCGGTACTCTGCGCATGCGCGGTAAGAGATCAGAGTCCCACGAGTCCACCTGATTGCCCTTGCGTATGCACCAGCGTTCGTGGCCCATTCCAGACGTTAAGTGGACGGACGTGCGCGGATTGTGAGGGAAACACAGTTGAACTCTGATTGAACCCAAACAGAGGCAGGTACCTAAATGCCTCGATCTCGCCGTCCTTCGCGCTCAGCTCCTTGCGCCAGAGTGTCTTGGCCTCAGCAACGGTCTTCACGCTCACCTCGAACTTGGGTGGGCTTGCATTTTCCTGATTGCGCAACGTGGTATTCATACTTCCGTTCGAGCAACCCCCGGTGTGCCTGGATCGCCGGTATTGGACCATCGGACATCCCACTTCCGAGTTGTTCCTGTTGATGCAGATGGTATACGGGGCTTGCACGCAGGTTTCAAGAACGTCGAGTAGAGTGACCTGAGCAGTGAGAGATTTAGAGATGTCTAGTGGGGTGACTGAGGCTACGCTGAGGCATCTGCAAGAGTATTGAGGGTAGCAACAACCGTCGGCAAAGAAAGCGAGCGGACGGTAGACAACAGCGAGGACAGCGAGGAAGACAGCGACAAGGCTTTGGCAAATGGCAGGCGAGGTACATCAAGCTCCGCTACAACCTCCTGCGAGAATTCAGTTCTCCGCCACAACTCCGCTTCGGATGTCTCCGATAGAGACGTCGGTATCCTTGCCCGCAGTGTGCACTTATCACATCCACTTCTTGCCTCTTCTTGCTGATCATGATTATCTTTAAGTACGTCCGCGCAAATCCTGTCCCCGGGGGTGGGTCGCGGAGGTCTTCGGCATATCGGAAGTCAGATCTCAGACTTCGCAACTGGGAATTTGTCACACATCATGGGGTAAGGCTAAGGTACGTACCGTGCGTGCATGCTGTGTAGCCATCCACGAAGATGTCCGGATGATCGTTTGAAATTCGCGCCTCTGGGCGTTGCGGGACGCCCGAAGCTCCGGCTAACTCGTGAGTAGTAGCCGTCCGCGTTTCACTGTGAACATACTAGACCGGGTCGGAGGAACAAGATTGAAGGCCAGCACTCCATATAAGCTACATACCGGCTTGTTCCCGACCATCACCGAACGAATCCTTCCCTGGAATCCTACCCCCATCCTGATTATGGTCAAGACTTGTGCTTTGTGCAGGTTAGTGGGCTATCATATGTTCTTACTCGCCTCCATGCTCACTGCAAGACTTGATATAGAGAACGATCAGTGGTTAGTTCCATATCGCTCAACTATGACGTCGAAAGCGGTCTGAGCCCGCTCACTAGCACTGCGACGGCATCCAGCCTCGCTGCGGACAGTGTACGGAGTTTGGTGCACTCGTCGTATGCGACTTTAGTAGCCGTGCCGCCGGACCAAGCTCGAAGAACTCCAACCTCCTCCAGAAAGGCGCAGCCTGTCTACCGTGCCGGTGATTCCGCCCACTATCAAATACCTTTCTATCCCGCACTGACTGTTGACACTCCGCCAGAAAGAGGAAAAAGGTCGGCTGATCCAAAGACGCTTCTTAGGCGCCGTCGACTCATGACCCCACTTCCAGAAATGCGACGCGAAGCGACCTTTTTGCACAACATGTGAGGCAGCAAAAAAGCAATCCCAATGTCTGTATGAAGATGATGCACAGCGCAACCTCATCCAATCTCTCGTCGCTCGGACTCGTGAGTTAGAAGAGCGTTTGGCTTCCGCTGAGCGGTCGCCCCGCAGTTCACCTCCACATCAAGGTTACACGACACCCTCACCTCGCCGTGTACCGGTACAATGGCCAGGCAACTTCGCCACTGAGAGCATTGGTGTCTTCCCAGCCTGGGAGCCTCCCGTGATAGACGTGCCTCTTCCCTCTTCTTGTCCGACTTCTCGCATCACTTTGGAGCAATACCGAGAATTGTGAGTGGTCCTCCTGTTGAAAGCCGTTACATGACCATCCCTGACCCCACCAGCCGACTGCATTTTATTTCTTTCAGCGATCACGTCGGCGTTAAGCTGACCCCTGCAGCTACTACTGCGGTCGCAACGGGCGACTACGACAGTCCCCACATCCACCCCTCCCTGATCCATGCCGCCCAACTCCTCGGATGCGTGATGTGGCAGGAGATCAACCACACAACCTCGCTGGCACCTATGGAGTTATTCGAGCTCGAGTCAGCCATCTCGTTCCTCACCGCCAACACGGCGCCACTCGTCAAGATCCAAGTATACAACGTCCTCGCTATGTACTACTACATTAAGCACATGTTTCCGGAGGGTTCCGAGCATACACGACTTGGTACTGAAGTCGCTCTGCGGCACGGCCTTCGGTTCACCACCTCCTCGTGGGACCCTCTAGTCGAACCTTCACCAGAAGACGAACAGATGGTATGCGCTCTCAGCCACCTTTTCTACATCACCATCGATCGCCAGATGGTTCTTGGGATTCCGTCTGAGTTGGGGCCCGAATATGACGAGGATTTCCAATCCATCCCGGTGAGCCCCGCCTTCCTTTCCTTCCCACAACTACTCTACTGACATAGTGACCAAGGTGATGTACCCAACATTGTCCCGCTCTCACGTTGCCATCCTCCGCGCCCGCGGAGCCCTCCTCCTCCACCGCGCACGCCAACTTTCCGCCCGTCTCAGCGCTCTTCCCTCCTGTCCATGGGAGCTCCACCTCTCCCAAGGGGCGCGAGAAGAGACATCGGGGTGGGTCGCCGAATACTGGTCCCTTATCGAAGAGGTCGAGGCGAACCTCGCAAGCGTCAACCCAGCGCTGCTCAAAGCGTCTCTGCGCCCCGACCTGCAGCGCGCCACGCAAGGCCTCAAGATCACCCTCATTGTCGCCCTCACCGCAGAGGCTCTCCTCCACCATCTCGCCCCCCGCTTCCATCCGGAGTCGCGGCAGCACTGCCTCAACGCCGTGCTCAAGCTCGTCGGCATCGGGAAGACGTTCAGCGCGAACGATTACGAGATGCTCGATCCTATCCTCGGGGTACGTGCGAGCTTCTGCCGTGACCATACTGTTCTCCGCTGATCCCGGGGGATACGCACCGTCTAGGTCTGCTGGCAGAACGCGGCGAATGTGGCGTTTGCGGAGAGTGCGCGGCCGATGGACGAGCTCTCGGCGATGAACTGGGCGACTGCGCGGTCGGTGCTTCTCGCCTGTGCTCCCGTCATTGCGAAATCGTTACCGTACCTGGGTGAGTGTCTCTCGGCTCGTTGTGGGGCTCATGATCACTGACGCCGCGTCCCTATCACCGGCATTTACGCCATTCGCAGAAGGGCCTATGAACCAGATTTTGGAACGAGCAGCCGCGTTCGGTATTCTGGCTTGATCTGGGACGCCCGCCTGTCTCCCCCATACCCGAGTCTGAAATACCGTATAATTTACGCTGACACCAGTGTAGCGACCCGGCCCCGCAGTTCCGTTCCGTTCCTCTGTGAAGACCGAGCAGAGTATGCAATTATGGGGCTGTGTCGAGTAATATGTAGTTCTATTGATCTGCCTTTCTCTGGACCCACACTTGACCCACACGCATTCCGAGGTCAACACCTGTTTGAATTTGAATTTGACGACTGCTGTCTCTCCTTGACTTGCCCATGCAATCGACGATCTTGAACAATTCCGCCGGTGCACAGGAACCCCGAGGATCGCCGCAGTCGTGATGCGCTTGAGCCTCCGTCCACTGCTTCTATCCGCTCACCATCGGATCAGTGTCTTCGACTTCAGACGCTGCAGCGATCATATTGCCCGACCGGGAGACCTACTTTATAGCCAATCAGCCATCGCACTGCGCGTGCTATGGATATCATCACTTACTGCTACGCGACACTGTGCGAGGCCCACCGCCGGTGCTGAGAGCATCATCTACAAAATTCGCGGCATGTCCCCGATCCGCAACTCTCGGGCTCGCATATCGAGGATTGTCGTTTCTATTGCAGGGTTAGACTTGGAGCCCGTTCATGTGTCTCTGCACAGGTGAAATTGAAAGAACGGTCCCGGGCACAAGAGAACGGTCTCTATGTGCCTCCGGGACTAATAGTTAGAACACCGAGACACGCCGTAGGCTAGAGTCTCGGGGGCACCACGACTAACCGGCTTCTATCCCACGCGCCTAAAGGTATGGTTCTACATATCGTGCCAGATATTTCCTGGATATTTCGGAAATCACCATACACAGGTACCTAGCGACTCACGCCATACGACGTGGGCCGGAAACACGTCAAGACAGTCGGTACTTGCTACGTTCCGTCGACGACTGCTCTTGACCGTCACGGTCTTTACAGAATGACAGCGGCGAGACCCCGGCCTGCTCACCTCATAGCGCGCTAACGGCATCCCGCGCAATAGTCATCGGTGTAAGTGTCTCTCCGCTCAAGATCAAAGTGGTGGCACGTACATATGCTATGCTATGCGCGCCGCACGGCGTAAGTACCCGAGGCATCCAAAGGACCTCCAAGGACCCAAGTTCTGGCACGAGCGGCAAAACGGCCGGGATGATGGGGGACGACGAGGAGGCTACCCACTTGCATGTCCGAAAGGAAGTTGGTTCCCGACCAAGTCGGAGTTCAACTTTCAACGCTCTGTATCATGATGCATATGCTCGCCGATTCCCGAACTTCGTGCTGGCAGCAGTTGGCAGGCAAACGGACCCATCGAACGAGTGGGGATTCGAAGCTAACGGTCTACGCCGGGGAGCAGCGCGTTGGGGCACTGTAGCTCTCGGGGAACACGATTGTCGGACCGATCCTCATGATTTGCTACTCTTCGGTGCGACCTTGGAGTTAACCACGACACATGAAGCTGACAAGGAGGAAAAGTTCCTCACCGTAACCCGTGGCAGAAACTGTCTTAGGCGCCCTCTTCTCGAGTCTTTTCATGCACTTTGTGAGCAAGCTAACCATACAGCCGTGAATGACTATTGCATGGACTTACACCACAGAGACCCGCTTGTACATCTCTTTGTCGCCTGCTTGACCGTCTTCCACGCGGGAGCCAAGTCGTCGCACCGTTGTCCTATGACGTTCGCTACGTTTGTCCCCGCACCGGACTCGACCTGAGTTTGGTACTACACCGGACCAAAGGAGCAGCAGAAACGAAGCGCGGCCCCTGGATGCAACAGACAACGAGAGATGTCATAGACCAAGGCTATCTACTGAAACACATGCATACGAGGGCGACAGGTCCGCATCGGACCGACGACCACACAGGTAGGAGTAGTAGACATGGATGATGAGAGTTGACATTCGCGCCTCTCAGACCAGTGAAGAGGCGTGCGGCTCGGCCGCAGGGACACTTTATTAGGGAATGTACGCGGGGTGATCCCGAGGGCGGGGCGGGGGCGGAGAGGTAGGGATACAGGTATGTACGGCGACTATGGGTGTGGCAGTATGTGCGATGCGACGCTTGAGGTTCGATGTTGATATATGACAATGAGGGTGTGATTTGACTTCTTGTTGATCGAGACGATGAGGACTAGCTTCCGGGTTGTTGTTATCCAAGTACGCGAGAGAACCGAAGAAACCAAGACCGACAGTACCGACGGGGGTTCGATGGCGGAGGGAAAGATTAGGTATTAACGATTATGCATGGTAGGGTGAGGTCATCATCTGCATCGCAATGGTCATCAGCACGACGTCGAGGTCAGCGAGGGGCATATATGAGCGAGACTCACAATCGTCATACGGGCACGATACTCGTCCCAGCGTGCCTAGGTCATGAAAGCGTATCAGACACAGCTGATACGATTAGGAGTTGGGGCTGAATGTGAAGAGGCCATGGTGTACGGGCGGTATACGTTATTAGATGTCGGTGATAGCGTGTGGTGGTGTAACAGACCGAGAAAGCGGTGAGCGCGACGTAGGCAGCAGCTCTCCAGCGCGCTTCTTCGATGCCGCCCGCGGACGCGTAGAGGTGCGTTCACGATGACGCATGATCAAAGATGCGACGAGCTGGGGGACGGGGACGGGCCCAGAAGACGGGGGCGGGAGATCCTGAGGGCCAAACACGAACGGTCCAGAGGACACCGCCTTCGTGCGACGGGCTGCGCGTTCCGCAGCCTCGCGAGCAGGGTCGACTGAGGCGACGGGCTGAGGCTGGGTCGAGGGAGTGTGCTGTGGAGAGGGCGTGTCGAAAGGTACAGGCTTGTAGCCCAAGTCCACGAGTGCGTGCCAGATACGCTCGACGAGGAGGGCGTCCTGCGTTGCACACTCATCGCCGGGACTAGCAACTCCAGTGTCCATGCGCGAACGCACCTGCAGCGCGATGCTGCTGTGCAAAGACGCGAGAAACTGTGCGTCTGCCACGACCCGCTTCGCTTTCCGCACGGTCTTCGGCAATGGGTTCCCCGCGCTCATGCTTTGGCGACGCACTGCAGGCCGCTTCCTCGCCGGCTGCTCGGGTCCATGGGGTGGGGGAACGGGCTTGTCGGATGCATGTAAGGACCTCCGCGGCTGCTGAGAGTCGCTATGGAAGTACGATGCAGCCAGGCAAGACTTGGAACGGCGGCGGATGATGTCGATGTGGGATATGCGACGGTGGAATGGAAGGGTGCTTCCCTTTGTCTCGCTCGGCTCGTCCACGTCCATGGGCTCATCTCCACTCTCCTCACTCCCATCACGCGAGTCGTATGCGTCCTCGCTGATAGCTCTCTTCCGCGACGGACATGGAATCGGCGATGACGGGAATGGAACAGTACTTGGAGACGACGAGACCTCGGGGAATGCGGGGGAGGGTTGCGAGTATGTGTTGACACGCGCAGCGTTCGTGTTCGTCACCGAGACGGTTGGCGAGGCCTTCTTGATTATGGGGAGCTTGAAGTGTACCTTGAAGGAACGCGTCGTCAAGGTGTTTGTCCTCGACGAAAACGGGTGCTGAGCGGGCGCGGCGGCGAGCATGTCGGGAGATGGGTCGAGCAGGACGTGGCGAACGACGACCAACGCGTCGGACGACGTGGACGAGGAGAAGGAAGGAAGAGGACAAGGACAAGTGCGGAGACAATTAATGTTATAACGAACTAGCAGTGTGAAGCAGCTGTGAAGCGACTTTCCCCAAACGTTTCACTTTCGGATCACGGTCCTGTGACCGCGGCGACACCAAGCGCCCATGCCTCCTTGTTCTGAATCTCCAACCACTATTAGTATCTTCTCCTTGGCTTGACAACCATACCTTGAAGCAGAACCTTATGCATACAAGTGCGACGTAAGGGACATACCGAAGTACAAAGCCAGGAAACCACAGTCAAAGCAGTATCAAAGTCCAGGTCGTGCAATACCGCCAGCGTGCGATGCCTACATTTGTGCAATGCGGCAAACAAAACTGACGAGAGTGCTCATCAGGTCCTCATGCCTCGGATGTACCTTGTTCGAGCAACCGGCGGCCTCTCTGCAACTCTGCTATTCACCTGACTTGCCCCAACTGCGGTGTTCGTACGTTGCGAGTCCTCTCCCCCCCATGGCGAAAACATGAGGTGATCTTTTCTTTAGTATTTGGTCCCCGACGCACCGTCCACTGTCAAAGCAACTTTCAATGGCCCGCACTCCGAGCCAATGGAGTCTTACAGTACGCCAAACACTGATAATGGCAAGGTATCGTTTCTATGGCTATGCGACCGTCTAATTCTACAGTCATTGCAGTTCAGCGTCCTCACCCAGGAAGCCCCGCAATGTCTTCTCGGGCAAGTCCCAATGAGCCTGGGTACAAGCTCTTAGTCAACGGAGAGGACATTGAATGAAAGAACAACTCACAAAATGGTTCGCTCCGCGGAACCGCACCCATGCAACGTTCCGCGTCGCCTTGCCTGCCTTCTTCGCCTCCTCCAACTCAGTCTTCAGTGTCACATAGGCCAACGGCATCTCCCAGATCGACGCGTCGCACCACAGATACCGTATCTCGACGTCTCGCCAGTCGTCCGCTCCAGGAACCAAGTCTTGCAGATGGAACGCGCCCTTCCTGAGCGACGCGTACGTTCCGTGGGCTATCGACGCCATAGCAATACCCAGCTCGCTCCCACCCTCCTCTCCTGGTGCGGAGTATGTTGACTCTGCGATCTCCTCTGCCGTCATCCTCGTGATTGTTGGCGACGGGCTGTCCAAGTAGTGGTGGGATGCCAGCGCAGCGAGCCCGGAGTCACCTACGTCTCCGTGCGCGAAGTAGGCCGAAACCCATATCCCGAATTGTTCCATCACCTTTGATGGCTCGAGCTCAGGGTCGTGCAGGGGATGATAAAGTTCCTTAGGTCGGTTGTATCCATGGCAGATATACGACGAATCTGACCCATCGATGAGTCTGCCTTTTCTCTAACAGCGACGACGCAGCCTGGAATGGACTCACCATAGTAGACGATCCTTCTGACGTATCCCTTCAGGTTTACGTCTTCGACTGGGAACGACGCGACGTGTGTGAGGAGAGCGGAGAGCCAGGTGGCGCCGAGAGACCATCCGGCGAGGACGAGGCCGCCCTTCTTGCCTTGAGCCGGAACGACCCCGCCGCGCCTGACGAGCTCGACGAGGTAGTCGTAGAGCTCGCGTGCGCGTTCCTTCATTAACACATCCAGCGCTTCCGCTGCCCCAGGAGTCCCTGCAGGAGCGCTGGCCAGCCGGTTGATCTCAGCGCGCTGCTCTGCCGTGAAGGGGACGGAGCCAGGATAGTCGCGTCTGTTGACGAGGACAACGCGCGTGTTGAACTTCGGAGCAAGCGGGATGAGCTTCTTGAAGTTGCCTGGACGGTACGTGTTAGACGCATGGCACGGTTGGAGAGAGACGAGGACTGACCTCCATGGAAGCCCCAGCCATGTATGATGACGAGTGTCGTGTAGTCGGTGCTGCCCGGCGGGGCGCCCGAGTCGAGGAAGGTCCGGAGGAGAGTCGTCTCTGTCTGCGCCATGGCGTTTTGCCGTTCGTTACCCCTCTCTGCATCTCCCGTCGTCCATTTGTACTCGAATGCGAGTTGCTGACTGATACTGTGCACAGCGTCGAGACCATCACTGGAGGTGTAGCTTGGTCAGCAGGCACTAAGGAGACGAAGGTGTGCGTTCACGCCATCAGCGTACTTCGGCCTGCAGATGTCCTGGGCGCGGCAAAATCAGCACTTGGGATTGGCTACCTCTTCGCCTTCGTGCGACGACGCTAGAGTCCAAACGCTGGTATTAGTATGAACCTCTAGCAGGCTCAAAGTATTTGCCAGTATTCCGGGCACACGTTGGGCACTGGGCACCGCCATCGGAGGTACCGCTTGGTAAGCACCTCCCCATGCAGGTATGTGCACGCTCTTCAACAATGTCGATAGGACATTCAAACCCATGCCGCCTCTGTGATCGCAACGCGACTCGGCGGCCTAATTGCCCACCGTGCCGTTTGTCAGGATACGCCACTGCGCCGGTTTTCGAGGTGCAGTACAACCGATATCCGCATCCATAAGCAGACTTCCTGGTGCGATAAGAGGCACAAGTGTTTACAAATCACGGAGTAGAACGCGTTACATCTCCGGTGCAGCACGATGCGAATCCTACACTCCAGCTTACTTTCTGCACTGCAGCGACCCTGTCGTCTTCGGACGCGACTCTCCCGACCTCCCATGGAGCAGGCATAGATACTTGTGCGAGACGGCAAGCACCGCGTTCATTATACATATGTAGAAATGTAGTACGGTTGAATCACCTTTCTCTTCCTATGCCTCCTCTTGCATCGATTGCATCGCAGGGTCGCATGTGACGCGCGCGATACCGACCAGTAGTTGATACTTCAAGTGTACGACTTCGAACGCGAGCGCAGGACAGGACTCCGTAAAGAACAGACACGTCTATCTCAACACCTTGACCTTAAGCAGCATCTCCGGCTTCGTACTCTCCTCTCCCATCGTCGGGTAGATGACCGCAGACGAGTTCCAGACGACCGGCTGGTCCGTCAACTCGAACGAGAAGCTGGTGAGCAGAACTGCGAGGACCACCTCTACCCCGGCGCAACCGACGTGTCAGCGTTTCAGAAAACGGAGAGTAAGTTGTTGATTCGTGAATACGTACTCATTTCGAGCTGCGAGAACTTGAAACCACTGTAGACAGAGGCAGAAACTCTCGGTCAGCCCGACTGTGATTTCACCCAAAGAGCAACGGGTCGAACTTACATGCACGACCTGACGCCGCCAGAGAACGTCATCCTAGATTAAAGTTGCATATCAGCATGTTAGAGATCAACTGTCGCGATCATAGGAGCACCACTCACAAATTCGCGTATACACCCGGCAGATGTGCGTTCTCCAAGGCAGCAGAGAGCGGCGCGAGCCAACGATCCGGCTTCCACTCCTCCGCGTCCTCTCCCCACAGCTCCCGGTTCACATTGCTCGCCTGGAAGTGGGCGAAGACAACCGTGTCCTGCGGCACAACGAGTTCGCTGATCATCACGCCGTCACGCCCGCGCACAGGGGCAGACAGTGGGAGTACGAGGTCCTTCGCAGCCCTATACATACGGTATATCCGATCCGCTCAGTAAATTCCTTTCGGGGGGACGGTGAGACTTACACGCGTCCAGTGGCATCTACGGGCGCATACACCCGCAAGGTCTCGCGGCATACCGCGTCCAGATATGGTAAGTTCATCAGTCCGTCGTAGTCGAGGTCGGCAGTGCCGCCCGCAGTCGCTATGAGCAGCTCTGCGCGGAGTTTGTCTTGGACGGCTGGATTTTGCGCGAGAAGGTGGAGGATGCGGGAGAGCGCGTTCGAGGTGGTGTCCATGCCCGCCAGGATGAATGTTCTGCATATTCGAGAAGAGAGGGTCAAGCACCATCCGGATTATCGTGAGAATCGCGAGGATGGGAGGACGACGCACGACGTCTGAGCAAGGAGCTCGTCATCGGTCATCTTCTCTGCATCGGTCGAGGCTAGATTGGCCTTCACTGTGTGCGACTTGTGTTAGTAGCGTGCTTGGTTCAGTTGAGCTCGGAAGTTCGAGAACTCACGACAGATACTCATCAGGTCTTTGCCTTCGCCGACTTGCGCGAGCAACGCCTCGTCTCCCTTCTGGAGGGCCTCCTTTCTCTCGTCTATGATCTCCTGAGAACGTCGTTGCAGAGTATCCGAGATGTGCATGAGCCGTTTCAGCTCCTTGAAGGGGAGAATCCTGAAGAGCCGTCGCATCGCGTCCACGGAGAGGACGTAAGACATCTTCTCGACGACGAACGGGAAGAGCTGAACATTGTTCAAGGTCGGGCTGTGGATCGATATTCGTTAGCGCGTACAGGGGCCCTTTCCCGGAGCCGAAGGGTTCGTGTGGCAAAACATACAAGAAGAGCTTCAACGAGTCTCCGTACTCGTCCGAGGACTCCTCGGCAAAGTTGTCGAACGAGTATCCCAACCCGGCTTGCCCGAGCATCTCGAGTGTAGTGCGACCGTTCCAGCCGTTCATATCCAGCACGTCGGCGGTGCCGTCTTCCGGCAACCGGCTCTTGAGAGCAGCTTGGAGCTATGGATGGGGTCAGTATATGGGCTCCTACCGATGCTGGAATACTTTGGACTTGACCTTGTGAGCGATTGAGTAGAATATATGCGTCATGTTGCGCAGATGCGCCACTGAGAATACGGGATTCAATAACTTTCGCTGCCTGCGATGCTGCCCAGTCCTGGTAGAGAGAACTCCAGGGCCGAGGAGCACGATGAGAACGCTGCTCGGAGATATCAGTGGTGTGCATGAATAGATGAGAGGAAGCGCTGCAGGACTCACTTCGCGGGAGCGAGTCCCTTCTGAAGGAATTCCTGCTCCTTAACCAACATACCGTGCAGAGCCTTCGGATCGTGGATCATGATTAGACGGCGCTATATTTTCATGTCTTGTCAGTTGCTGATGTAATGACTGCGGCCGTGCGCGCAGAGACGTACCCAGAGGACACCTCTCAACATCAGTGCTGGGCCGTACGTCTCAGCTAGATCGGCAAGACGTTTCCATGATTGCCTCCCAGCGAACTCAGGGATGTTTCCTAAACATCCTCGGATCAGATACACCAGATACCGTATAAACGTAGACAGATCACGCACCGAAAAGGAACGTAGTCGCAGAAGGACCCGGGAGGTTATCCATCGGGTGCGCGACGACATAATTTCGGAAGACGCGCCATAGGGCGTAAAGCATCGCCGCTACGACGGCTGCTGTTGTGAGGTTCATCATGGCTTGTACAGTATGTGGTCGAGAAGTTAGAAAAGGGGTTTTAAGCGGATTGTACGGAAGCAAACATGGAATGACCGGGAGCAAGCACCAACTGCGCGGCGCTTATCGTGACAGATCTACGTACTTCGCAGCAACTCTGAACAGCCTGTCGCAGCAACTCTGAAACAGCCTACGGCAGCGGTTACATACGGCAGCATGCTCGCCGGCAATAATGACAGTGTTCCCCTAAGGCGAATCGCTAGCTGTCAGCGTAATCATGAGGTGCGCCGTAGCTGGCGATCCTTGTAAACAAGGTTTTTGAGCGGTCCGAGATGCTCACGACCACTTTGACATTGGCAACGGTCCACAAGGGCTTGTATCGTCAAGGGAGCAATGGAGCAATGTCAAGGATACAGTGTGGGCGGTCTTCAGCCACGAGTGCCCACCCTTAGCACTGCACCACGGTGCAAAAGTGGGGACTTCGGAGGGACAGGGAAAACCATCGCCGTCATGGCGGCGATAACGTCATCCATCATTGAAAGACAAGTTCGCTTGACTGGGAGGCCTTGTCGTATAGGTGAGCGTGAGGTGGTGGTACCAGAACCCATGCAACACTCACTACTATGTCGCGCCTGTTCTATATGATTACTTCATGTAAGCGATCCGACAATCCCGCACCACGAACAGATCCAAAGCTCGACCCAGGCCCTACACACGAGCACAACGAACCCGTCAGAGAGTACAATCGATGAGCACAGACGCCGGCAGCACACCTGGTGACCCTGATACGAGTGCTCTATCGTCATGGCACGCTTCGACTTCGCGGCTTCCGCACCTTCGCCCGGTCCCAGCCTCCAGGTCGATTTCTGCCTACTTCTGCCCACGCACGCCCCCGCGGGGTACCGGCCAATCACAGGGCCTGGCAGCTTTCCGACTGTCCTCCGCTCCGAGGGTGCTTCTGATGATCCCCGAGCTATTGTTTTCCGTTGCCGAACTGCAAGCTTGAAGATCGTCGATATGGATTTGGTTAAGGCACTTGCACAGTACTGACGCCGATCGGGGCGGACAGTCACTTTAGACTCGAGCTTCGTCGCACGACGCGATGCGTACGGCCAGCAGTATGATACACGTGTCGACTTCGACCTCGTCAACCAGGGTCCGGAGTGCCGAGATATGACAGGCCGGCAGGAGCGTCCGCAAGGGCGTACATGGCTTCGGCATTCAACGAAGGGCTGTCTGGCAGCGTCCGCTTTCCCTCGCCGCGCCGCCTTCTGAGGCCTGGCAACAGAGGCTGAACCCACAGTCCTGATCTGGAGCTGTGAACGAGTCGCGCGGATCCAGAGGCATTGGTATAAGAAGACGCGCCTCACGGCCTCTAGGACCTATATATCGAACTTGCTCCACCTAGCGAGCAGCTTGCCGGACTTTGGGAACCTTGCCAATCGCTCGTCCTTCCGGCTTCCCCGCTTCCCTGGGCCCACGCTGCAGCGTGGCATTGGTGCTGTCCTTGCCCGTCTCGGGCCTGGGCCCATACTGGCGTGGCATCCTGCAGCCCCGGAGCCAGCATATCGCATGCTCCGGCGAAAATGAACTGCACCGCCTCGGTCGCGCGCAGCTAAGGTTCCCTTCCCAGTACAGTAAGGGCCGTGCGTAGTACCTGAGCGCACAGGTCGAGATATGGGATAGCTGGTGGCGCTCCATAGATCATAGATGGCAGGGCGGGGATGACGAGGGGTGCTAAGAGGGGAGACAGTCCGCGGAGCGGGAAAGCGATGAAGTGAGTGGATGTTTGCGTCGATATGGGCTGAAATGCGTACTTCGTCGGCAGAGACATGGACGACGAGCTATGGATTGCTCATACTAAGGTTCAAGTGAACGGGTTACTACGTCGCGGAGACACTTAAACGACCACATGGATCATACTCTTGGAGACGTTGCAACTGAACAGCAGTTCAAAATCGGACCAAAAGGATAGAAACGCGGATGTGATTTAGACTCGACGTTCACACTCAACCTGAGACAGGATATAGTAGTGAGTAGTCAGTTTGGGGAAGGTCGAGCAAAGTACTCACCAAAGCTCATAGCACGCAGCTAAATGGGAGATGTCACTTGCGCGCAACGGTGCACTAGGCCCTCCAGGAAGTGGTCAAAGGGTACGTAGTGAGTCAAATTCCAAAATAGGCATTCATGTGAACTTGATCAATCCAGACGATTCGTATACGACACGTTCGCCCGTTCGTGCCAGTGAACCTTCACTGTGCCCAGACCTGACTTTGGCAGCGTGCCATGTGGTCCACATAATGACCACTGCGCCGAACTGGCCAACCTTCGAAGACGTGGCGTACGTACATACGTACGTTCCAAGCAAATCTTCCTGGACTCCAGCCAGGCAAACCTCATAGTGTGCAGGCCACATATGGACGGCCATGTACCGCATCGATCAAACAAGGGTTCCATAATGACCAAACACTCACCACAGGATGTGCTGTCCATTCCTCCCGCGCGAAACCCAGGCGGCCTCTGCGCAGCGCACAGCCAAAAGGAGAGAATAATACCCGGAGGACCAGTGTACGGGTACATCAGAAGAAGAACCTGCAGGCAGAGCGTGGGCTCGCGGCGAGTCAGTGTCAGCGCGTGAGTACGTATGAGGACTAGAGTGTTGGGATCGATGCTGCGAGATAGGCAAGGAGGCTGGCGAGCCGGCCTCGTGTCCGGTGCGTGCGGGGTCAGGCCATGGCGTGACGGAGGAGCTGGACGCGGAGGCGACAACCCTCGGATTCGGGCGCATCTTTGTGGAACTCCAGGAACGCTTCGCCGCGATCTCGTGGAAGCCTTTGAGGGTCCAAGCCAGCGGAGATGATAGTGGCTGCGAAGGGATATGGGGTGTTGTGTGCGGCAAATCTCGGGCTGCGAGACGCAGTTGGAGGTTTGGATAACCGGAGATGAGGAAGTGGGCGAGGTAAGGCTGGACTTCGTATACCAACTTCAACTTCAAGATCAAAACATGCTCGTCGACGCTCGCAGAGATGTTCCACGATATGCAGGCCCAAGGACCCCGGACATACTGTTTATATCGGGCCGACTAATAAGTGATTTATGTAGAAGCAAATTTCAAGTGACTTTTAACTCCGAAAGCAGAACTTGGACCCCCGATTACAGCGCCACACACCCCGAGTAAGCATCTCTTAAAACGCTGATTAACACCGCTTCCGGAAATCTGTGCTATTCGACTCACTGGCGCATCAGCGTACACAGCGATACTTATATAGCATAGGATTATGCATGTGCATTTGTGGGTCAATAGAGTACGATATGTCGATGCTACGGAGGAGACAACTTGGAGTTCCCTTGGTTGGGCGTCTGGCGATTCGAGCAGTTAGTTTGTCCTTGTTTGTTACCCCCAACCTCCATCCACCCGTAGGTACAGGTAATACTTAGGAGTCTACACTTGAAAAGCTCGCACCGCTCGCAATGAACTACTTACTTCTTTTTTCAGGTGTAGGAAGCGTGTCTGAGTGGTTAGTCGACAGTTCGAATATGTACCTATTCACCTTTTCGGTCCCCCGCGAGTCTTCTGAATCAACCTCTCTCTTGCACGTAAGCAGAACTACATACTCTGAACTCATATATGCAGAGCACTGTTTCAGACCCTGATAATCCAGTGAACCAGTTCGTACTTATAGCGTTCTCATTACAGAGATCTTCAGCGTCCGGACACCGGTTGGTTCAGTGTTCCGCTCACTGTTTTTCATTCTTTCCGACACCTTTTTTCGCCGTGTTCGCTTAAGTCCCGCAGTGTCCCTGCGCAGCAGTTCCGTTGTAAATATATCATATACTAGAGCTTACGCTAGGCAGTGTGAGTGTCCAGGGTCTTGCTCCTACTAGCGCCTGTGAGGGGCAAAGATGTGGAACATGCGCACACGGGCTTGAGCGAGGTCTCCTCCTACCATCTCTCAACATCTTAACGTCTTTCATCGCACGACATCATGGTTTTGTAACTTGCTGACGACGACCTTTGTGAGTACTTGTTCACAACTTCAGACAAAGTGAGCGCAAGCACCGCTCGCCTCGCCCGCTCGCCAGCAGCCAGCAACACTCGGTGACAAAACGAGCTCAACGCCTTGTATTCCACAGCGACGGCTACCTACAACGCCATATAATGAACGCGTGCAGTGCTCTGTGGCATTCGCCCGCTCACGACCTTTCTTGTCCGGCGCACCCCTCCCTCTTCCCACCTTCCATCGACCCCCCATTCGTCCCGTGGCATCCTCCGCCACACCCATGCGATATCGCCAACTCGACTTTTCTTGGTACCAGCACCCTCAAGGACACATTGCCACCTCAAGACACGCGTGCGAAATCCACCCCACCGCTCGATCATCCTCGACAAGCCCTACCGTACCCCTCGCCACCGCTGACCGACGCCGCCCTTGCGTCGACCGTTCCACTCCCTGACGTACCCGGAGAATCCCCAAGACACCCGTTCAGAGAGTCCGATTGCGAGGATCTGGTCCATGAGACCATGTCACACGATGGCGCCCGACATATCGCACCGCTTTCCCCGCCTCCGACCCTACCGGTCACCCTCAAGGAGCTGCCGTCGGGAGATGAATTTCAGAATGAAGATCATCACGTAGATTCGTGGGGATGTGTACTTGAGGATGGCACGGTGCGTCTCGATCCGCTCTTGGTCAACTCTATCACTCAGGCGGAACGTCAGGATGCCTCGTTCTTCAAGCCACGCACTGCGTGGAGCCCACGCTCCCCAGTCAGCATTGAGGACGGCGTCGAGGATGGAGATCATTGCGTCGAGGTATGGCGGTACGGAGAGACAGAGCATGACGGGGGCGCGGCCGCGCCCTTCTTCCCACCGGTGCGCGACGATTCCGGCTTCGAAGAGTTCGTCCCGCATGCAGAGTCACGCAGGTTCGACGGCTCACACGAGAACGGCACTTTGATCGAGTCCCCGCTCTGCATCGACGACTTCCCGCTCGACCATTTGCCCACATTCAGCAGTGCCCTCTCGGGCGGTCCGGGTGACGATCGGAGTAGCGGTCCCACCGACACTCTGGTCTCCCCGATCAGTCTGAGCGATGTAGACGGTGGAACTGACCGCTGGTCGTCGGGATCGGACATGGATTGGACGAGCAGTCCGGCAAGTCCTACGAGTACCTTTGTCGATCACGTTTCCGCCCCGTCTTCTCCGAAGCCCGGTTGCCTCTCGCTCGACCTCCCGCCGCTTGACTCGCCTCTTGGCTTCCAACCCCATGCCCCGTTCAGTCACCTGCAGCAACCCTCGCCCGTCTCACCTAATGAGACCCATTGGTTCGGCGGGGAACCGCAGCAGCCTCCTTCTCTCCCAGTGAACCACGGTCCTTTCATGTCGATCAGCTATGTCCCTTACTCCCTCCAGCCTCCGCCACCGGTTGACATCGATGCGGAGTATCCGGACACGATCATGCCTCCCGAGGAAGACGACGACGAGATGGCGCCACCGCCCTCACCTCGTCGGCGGCCTCTCAACGACCTGCACGAGGGCACCCTTCCGCATGGGGATCTGTGCGTTACCCCCGTTCCGCGGTCACCTCGATCGCCGCACTTCGCGCTCCCGGACTACGATTCTGATATGGAAGATGCTTCCCTCTCAGAACCGCCGTCCTCTCCGCACTCGCCACACCTCACCCTTCCGGAGCTCGAGGACGAGCTGCCCCTGCCTGGTCTGCCGTCCTTCCCTGACCTGCCACCTATCGAGACGATTTCCCCGTCTCTCCTTGGGGGTGCGCCCGAAGAGCAGCAGCCCCACGATCCTGGTCTGGGCCTTTTCCTGCAGCCCCTCTCCGACCCGCCGCTGGCGCGATCGCCGTCTCCCGACGAAGACGACTTTGGGTTCCTGGACATCCAGCTCGACCCCGAGTCAGTCAACGTCGAGATCGATGAGTTCCTGCAGCTCCGCGCGCTCCGCAAGCATGCCCTTGCACAAGAACGTGCTGCGCGCATGGCTGAAGCCGAGCTCACTGAACGCATTACCGCAGCTGCGTCCGCGCTGCTCCCCCCTTCGTCCCGTCCTTCTTCATCCTGCTCTTCCGGCTCCGATTCGGACTCGGAAGACGGCGACGTGCAAATGCACACCGAGCTCGATCCTGCCGAGAAGCGCATGCGCAAGCGTGAGCTGCACTCGATGATGGACATGCGCGTCGAGGCCCGGCGTGCGCGCAAGCTCCAGAAACAGCGGAGTAAGGAGATCGGCGCCCTGCTCGACTTCAAGATGCATCCTCCATCGAGTCCCGTCGATGGTCTCCCGCCACTCGTCTGGGGCGGCAAGCCGTGGACCCGCAGCGTCTACCACTTGCTTGCCCACATGATGATGCGGCGACGGGACCGTGCAGCTCGGCCGCTGGAGAGCAAACCTGTCGAGGCGCATCCGTTAGTGCGGAAGGCGTCTAGGCTTCGTTTATCTTTGTCTGCAGAGGATCTGCTAGATCTAGGAGCGAGCGAGGATATGTCTGCTGTGGCGGGTGCTGGTGATGTCGACGCGGATGGGGACGATGACATGGAGATGATATGATGTGACGACCGCTTTCCTCACTTTGTTCAAGTGCGTGCAAAATGGTACGTCGCGTGCGCTTGCTCGTCGTCGCATTCGGACTCAAGCTGACTTTGGCCTCCTGTCTCTCTCTACTTCTCTCGCATCCATTTCTTCGTACTTCACCGTAATCTGGTAATGTATGGTCATCGTACGCTCGCTAATCGCTAGGCTGGAAGGCAAGAGTGTACTATACTGACATCTAACATCCCATGCAATCCTGTAGCTATTACCATGTTGTCATAGGCGCGTCGGTTCCTCTCCGCATTCTTCATTCTGCATACCCTGCTTCATCTATTCCCCAGCCCCCAGTCTTCTGCTCCACCCCCCTTCTTCCTACGTATCCTACCTTACCCCCCAATATCCCTCTTATCCGACTGTCCCCATATCACCATGCATTCCGCCCGACCTGGATGTTCTGCCAGGGGGATCCTGGTCACACATATTCGCCCGTGCGGTTGCGACTAGCACTACTGACTGCCAGTGACCGTCCGTCCGTTGTCCACCACACACATCACGCGTTGTCAACATCACCCGGCCGACTATCGACTCCGACTCTGTTCACCGTTCACCATTCATCAACGTTCCCGTCTCGTCCTCGTTCTCGTTCCCGGATCCCCATCTCATATGTTTTGCTGTAACTGCTGAGTGGACCTTGCTCTTGCTTCCAGTCACGCCTGTTTTTACATCCTGTTTCTGTCTTCTCCAGCGGTTCCGGGCACCGTTGCGCCTGTGGCGTCGGTGCCCGGGTCCGACAATTTAAGTACCTTGGTTTGTCATGAATCGTGCATGTGTCGTGTGCGGATGCCGCGTGGTGTGCTGTGCGACTCAGTCGTGTGTGTTCGACGTGCTTCGGCAGCTTGACTTCGAGTCTTTCACAGGTATGTAAGCAAATGGGTATACTGAATAGCGTACTAATCAGTGTGAGTACATAGCGTCGTACACTGTTCAGACACAACTATAGGTCAGTGAATAAGGTTATACGTTTACAACCGGACATATCTTCAACTTTCAAAGTCAACGCAACCTCTAGATTTGATGCACATGTTCATACCGTCCTGCCTTTCCGCCCCCTGCTCATTCTTCACTGTTCAGACGGGTTCGCCAACAGTAGTGCCAGCGGCTCCCGGCATACCTGCTTCGGGGTCGGCGCCATGCGCCTGCGCGGACTGCGACAAGGTCTCCTGGCCCTCCGCCACATGCGGCTGCAGCTCCTCCTGGCGCACCCCGCGATGCTCCAACGCGTACGCCCTGCACGCCTCGCGACTGTGGATCAACCTTGGGTCGTTCCTATCCCACGCATGAATCGTGAACCCGGGGAAGTTGTACTCCAGCAGCTCCTTCAAATCCGGCAGCATGAGCGGGTCTGGGCTGTACGTCCCGCTGTTGTTATCGATCACGAGCTCCCAGCGGATGGCGTCGTCGGGCGTGTCGTCGGAGAAGTTCTCCCAGCCGCCCGCGGGGCGCGGGTGGAACTCGCCCGAGTAGCGCACCGCCTGCGCGCAGTTGGCGTGCAGCGCGTGCTTGGACGCAAAGTCGACAAAGAACGCCGCGCCCGTCTCCGAGAACCGCAGCGAGTCGTCCTCCACCGCGATCACGTACGTGTACACGGCGGGCTTGACGCGGTGCGCGAAGGGCGAGGGGCTCGCCGCTGCCGCTGCCGCGTTGCTACTGGTGAGGCCCGTGCCGAGGTGCATGAGCCCGCCGGGGGTGCCCCCTGCGGTGGAGGAGGTCCCGTCGGGCTTGCCGACGCTCCCGTGGAGGAGAAGCTTGAAGACGTCCTCCGGGCCGTTGATGATCCCGAACCCGTTCGTCGTCGTGCGCGCGTAGAGCATGCGGTGGCCGGCCTGGATGGTCGAGCGGACGGCGATGGACGCGGGGCCCTGGAATATGGTCTGTGCGGCCTTGTAGTTGCGGTTCCAGTGCTGGACGGTGTCTCCGAAGAACATGCGCACGCCCTTGATGTAGAGCTTCCAGGTCGAGTAGAGCCGGGTGTCGTTCAAGTTTGTGAGCCGCCCGATGGTGGGCGAGAAGTGCCGCGAGAAGCGAATGGGCCCGTCGAAGATGTACTGTCTGCGTTCGGCTTTAGGATCTGTCGAAGGCGTGGACTCGATCTGCGAGAGCGGTGGTGTGAGTGGCCCCTGATGCTTCTCCGCAGTAGAATATGATGCGTACGTTCAGCCAGAAGGTCCCCCTGTTCTTCCGGATGGAGATACTCTCGATGGTGCATTCCTTCGCCCCGGGGGTTACAGAGGTGGTAAATTTGCCGATGTGGTCGTCGGTGATGTTGCCCACGTCCTTGTCATTGACCTCCACCGTTAGGGTGGCCATGTTCGGAACGTTCTTGATCTTCCACAGCTCATTCCAGACAGGCGACAGCGTATCTGGCTTCACAGTTGATCTGAAGGGATCGAGATCAGCGATATACCGAACGTCTTGGCACATCGGCCACGAGGGTCTGGAGGACATACACAAACGACAGCTTATCGTCGAGCTTTGCAACGAAGTACGGGTCCGCAGACCCAACGACGTCCATCTTCGGGAGGCCCGAGGCCCCGATAAACTTGATAGTGAGGTCTACGAACGTCCGCTCGACATTGTGGTCGTCCATAAACGCCGCGGCAGCATCCTTCGCCTCGACCTTGGCGCGGGAAACTGCGTTGTGAAACGTGCCAAGAATCTGCGACATCTGTATCGGATTTCTGCGTCCGCCGGGCATTGTGGCGTTCGAAAAGAGGTGCAAGGGTGCGCGTTGGGTGTGTGCCTGCGGATGGAAGGTGGTGAGAAGACTTACGGAACTTGTGCGGTGCTTCGAGTCTATTTACTTATGTGCCGCCACCAGCGGCCGGTCGTGCCAAGAGAAAGGGAAGAGGCAGAGCAAAGTCGGAAACGGGTGGCACTGCCTGGTCCCGGCAAAATCTTATAAGCTCCGAGGCACAGCCCTTTCCCTTTCCGTCATTGCCGGAGTCCGCGATGATGACCATGAGCTCCCATCCTGCGATCCTGTAGAGTTCATTCTATAGACTGATGAGTACACGACAGGCAATGGCGAAATTTGAGGGGGAAAGGTGAGTCAAGAGTCAGACTATTGAACGTCACGATCGTACTCAGGAGGTCCGCAGTCAAACTCCCGTTTCGGGTTCTCTCGGACAAAGTGTGAACAGGAGGCCGTGCAAAGTCCTGTAGTGTCTGAATCGCTACTCTACATACAGCACAAAGATGTACACAGAATAATTTACAATTCGCATTTTAAACCGCACTCCCCGAAGCCGCCCTGGTCCGGCTTACCCCTACAAACCGACAGCCGTAAGCAGCTTGTTGAAGTCAGGCGTACCGAGACCAGTGACGGGATCCCAGCCGGCCTTCGCGGGGAAGCCGTTGGTGTTGCAGCCGGGGTTCGAGCCAGACGTGATGTCGTTGAGCGCAGACGCGCCCGTCGAGTAGATGAAGGGGTTGAGGAACCCGAGCGGGCTCTTGCCCGCCGCGATGAGGCGGTCGTTGAGCAGCGAGATGATGCTCGCAAGTGTGGGACTCGAGCAGCTCGTGCCCTCGACACCGCCGAGCTGGCCGTCGACGACGACCTCAAAGTTGACACCCTGGGTGGCGATGTCGGGGAAGCCACGGCCGCTCGCGTTGTACTTGCCTGAGTTGGTGGAGCCGAGAGCCGAGAGGTAGCCCGCGACGGCGTCAGCCTGGTAGTCGGGGATGCCGAAGTAGTTGGAGAAACCGCCGGACGAGAAGGACGCGGCGGTCTCGGGGCTGACGCCCTGGGTCGCACCGACCGAGGTCATGCTGTGGTCGTCTGGTAAGCAAATGGGGGCCTCGTGCTCTATATGATGTGACTTACAAGGGGCAGCCGGAGGGGAAGGTCGGGACGAACTTGCTGCAGCTAGCGGACTGCGAGCCTGAGACACCACCATCACCAGATGCGAAGAGGATGGAGACACCGCGTGCACCAAGCTGTGCGTAAGCATTGCACAGGTTGCTGAAGAGGGAATGAGCGAATAAAAAATGCCAATGCTGCAAGTCACGTACTTGGCAAGGTTGCGGGAAATCGTGTTTTCATTCTGACCGTAGCTCGTGGTCATGACGTAAGGGGGCGTGTCCTCGTCGAGGAGGAAGTTCACGACATCAAGGAAGCCCTCGAGGTCGCCATCCTGGAAGTCCTCGCCGACGGAGATGAAGACAGTGGGAACACCCGTGGCCACACCGACAGTGTACTGGATGTCGAGGTTCTGAAGCAGCAGACGTTCAGCCCAATCCTATATGAGTGGTGTCATCAAGAACTTACAGCCTCGACACCAGCCTGGCTACCGGTTTGAGAGTTTGAGCCGCCATCGAGGGTCTGGAGAGTGAAAGTGGTCGACGAGGAGATGTCCGTGCGGTACTTGGTGAGGAACGTCTTGAGGTCGGCCTTGTTGGCGAACTGCTCGATGAAGCCGGTGACGGCGAGCTTGTTCGACGACTCAGTCGCCTTGGTCGTCGGGATGTTGTAGATCGCCTGCAGACACGCGGGGGTGATGGTGCTCTTGCATGACGACGGGACCGCGCGCGACGTGAGGTTCTGGGCCTCCGGCTTGATCGGCGCGGAGAAGACAGGAAGGTGGCTCTTCGGGTTCGGGAAGGTGACCGTTGGGTGGACAAGGTCAAGGTGGCCCTGGAGCTCGGCCGGGATGGAGTAGGAGAGGGTGCGGACGGCCTCCATGCCACTCGCATCGTGGGTGTAGACCGAGAAGTCGGCGTCGAAGAGGTCGTTGGCCTTGCTGACGGGGACCTCGAACGAGAGCCAGTCGCCGGTCGCGGAGATCGTCTTCGCGTCGATGTCGTTCTCCTTCAGCCACGCGTTGACAATATTCACGCTCTCCTGCGTAGGCGCAACGAGCTGCTGGACCTGTTTGCCATCGGAGCGGTTGCTGTGATCAGCGCGCAGTTGCTGTGAGACAGTTCGTAGCACATACCTCAGCCTTAGACAGGTGCTTGCCGTAGTTCGCGCTCGACGGCGTGCTGACGTCCATGAGCTTGCGCTCGAGCTCGGGGAAGTTGCTCTGCACGAGAGCGAGACGGAGCTTGAGGGTCTGGTCGGGCAGCGCAGCGCCGCGGAGCGAGAAACCGTCGGGGATGCCCTCGCGGGACTCGTGCACCTTCATGTTGCGGCCCATGGGCTTGCCCAAGGCAAGGGCGAAAAGTGAGACGAAGAACAATCCGCGAGTGGCAACCATGGTGGCTCGAGGTGGCTGTTGAGAGGTAGAACAGGACCTTGGATGCCTGTCGCCGACGTTGTCAAACCTTTATACTTCCTCGGGGAGAGACCTCGCATGCATCGCGAGGTGACAATTCTATACACCTGTCGAGATAGCAATTCGGCCGATGCCAGAGCACATGGTGCAATCAGCTGTAGGAAACAACAGTAACGGCAGGATTGGTCGTCAGACGGGTAGTCTTGAGGATCTGCCTCCAGTCGCAACGTGCTTCCCGAGCAAGGAGCGACGTTGCTTCCGAGGTAAGCTGTTGTGCGGGGAAGGAGTCCTGATGGCGAACCTTGTGGTGGAGTGATCGCCATGTGCTAGATGCAGTACAGAGATTGATCAGAACGGTTGGCAGGTCGCAGAGCTATTTTTACTCCACGCATACCTGATAAGTGTGTCGGTGGGATCCTATCAGTATGCGCCCCGGGACTCTTGCAACGAGGACATCCACGGGAGTCGCCCACAATCCGCATGGATGCTACGTCGGGCGCGGAGAAGTCTACGGGAAGAACATCTCGCCGATGAGAATCCGGGTGCTATGACTATGTATTCCCGAGTCGGTCATTCAGCATTGTACCATCTCTAGATCGAAGAACGCAAGGAGAACGTCTGAAATGCACTGCGTACCATGAATTCAAGGTATCACCCGAGACCGCCCGCAGACCATGCTCTGTCAAGACCTTCCAGCTACTAGCTCATTGCACAAAGCCAGGGATGGCCGGCAGTGTGCGTACTTCTGAATCTATCAATATTGATTAGGCTGTACGCATGACTTTGTGACAGCGGAAATGACTGACCCACCAGCAGAGCGATACTTATAACCCGTCTGTAGCCCGTCGTAGGCCAGATTTGTCTTCCTCTGGAGACTTTCCCTTCCTCAGGCTTCTTGTACTCATGATACATGTGCCCGAGTATCGAAGTCCGCAGACAGATGTCATCCTTGAGTTGATTGTATCCATGTCTGAGCCGATCTGGAGAATGGAGAGGTCAAATGGTCGTGGATGCCAGACGAACTCAGGCTGAAGAGCTTTACCGGCGTCTTTGCTTCCGCGTTTGTGCCACGTGGCGGATTGAAGATGAGCGCATGAGCATTAGCTAGTAGTAGCCGTTATACACGGTTGCGTTCGCCCGCTTCCAGGCGAGCAATAATGTGGACCGGGAGCTGTGGGGAGAGGACGCGGAGGAGTGGAAGCTGGAACGTTGGCTCGCGCCGCTTGCTGCTTTGGAGAACGCACATCTGCCCGGTGCCGGGGTTTATGCATATTTGTGAGACATGATCCTGGCCGCCGTGACCGCTTGGATGTTGGATGTGCGAAGACCTTGGTATCTTACATGCAGCTTGAACCTAGGACGATGTTCTCGGGCGGCGTCAGATCGTGCATCTGCCAGAGTTCAACTCGTCCGCTCTGTGGGTGGATCACGGCGGGCTGAGGATTCACGAAGTGCCTCTGAGATAGTGGGTTCAAGTTCTCGCAGCTTGAGATGTGTAAGTTTACACAAAACAACAATTTACCGACCGTGCTTCCCGAAATGCTGACATGTCCGTTGCGCCGGGAGGTAGAGGTGGTCCTCGCGCTTCTGCTCACTAGCTTCTCGTTCGAGTTGACGGACCAGCCGATCGTCTGAAACTCGTCTGCAGTGATTTACCCGACCATGGAAGAGGAGAGAGTACGGAGCCGGAGGTGCTGCTTAGGGCCAAGGTGGACGACCGTTCTATACGGAGTTTTGCGTTCGAGGGGTTACGATTGAGAAGTGCTGAACTGCACGGAAATCGTGCTATGGATCTCGAGATGTTGCCTGATCGCTTCCCATATCCTTCGAGTCGACCGACAAACCCGTTCTCGTTGGTGCTGTGGCCAGGTACTTACTGCCAGTAAGTATTGGACCGTGTTTCAATCGGCGAAGACAATCCTCTGATCGGAGATGGCTTCTTTGTTACTCGGAATTCGACTCCGCCTTCGGCTCTCGAACTTCTAGTGTATATACTGCGCTCAAGGCGGCGCCGCGGAATCGTGCGGTTTCACAAATATACGCCCTCGACGCTGACCACAGCGCCGAGCACATCTTGTTCGTTATCCACCATGATACGTCCCATCCCGCTCGTCCTGGCCGTCTTTCTCTCCGTCCATGGTCTCCGGAAACGCTCTCTCTCGCCTTCGGGTGCCGCGGCAGCATTCGCTGTCGGTTATACCATGATGGCTGTCCCGCTCATCGCCTTCGGGGTCTCTCTCATCGTGTTTTATCTTACGGGATCGCGCGCGACGAAGGTCGGGAAGGCGTTGAAGAATAAGCTGGAGGAGGGGCACCAGGAGGCAGGGTACCGGAACGCAACACAGGTACTCTGCAACTCGTTCTCTGCTGCTGTCGCGGCCCTCCTTTGGAGCGCGCTGTACGAGCCTGGGTCGTGGGCTGCAAAACTGTTCGGTCTCGCGAATGTGAGTTTGGGCGAGCAGGTGCCCTATGAGTTGAGCAAGTGGTGCCCGCTTACGCCGCCTCCCGCGGCGGCCTGGAGCCGTGCATTGCTGTTCGTGACGCTAGGGTAAGTCAAATAGTCGAGTTCATAAGTTCATCTCAGGATGTCTTGCTTGTAGGCACTTTGCGTGCTGTTTGGGGGACACGCTCGCATCCGAGCTCGGGATCCTTTCCAGCTCTCGACCTATCCTCATCACGACCCTCAAGCCCGTGCCTCCCGGTACAAATGGTGGGATGTCGGTCATGGGCACCGTGTCGTCTCTGGCAGGTGGCCTGTTTATGGGACTCACAATTGCCGTGTCTCTCATCTGGCAAAGTACGGCTTGTCGCGCACAGTGGATAGACATCGTGTCTTCGCTAGCGCTGTGGGGTACTCTTGCAGGCGGCTTGGGCTCTCTGGTAGGTCCATCCTGCGTAGTATTTCAGTCCGCTCGAAGTCAGTGCTGACTCGGACGACTGGCTATGCACAGCTCGATTCACTCTTGGGCGCGACGCTCCAGTGCACTCGCTATCTCAACTCAACCCACCGGATTGTGACGGACGAGGGTGGCGCCCCGGCCCCAGGCGCAGATGTGAAAGTCATTAGTGGTCTGGACATCCTCACAAATAATCAGGTCAGTTACCCCTCAGCTACGTCGCCGATCTTGACGAATAATCATTGGTTCTCAGGTGAACCTGGTATCATCTATAGCGACTGCACTCTTGCTCGGATGGGCGGCATGAACATATATGCTATTGTCTTGTCAACATTCTGCTGTAAGAGAATACAACTGGGTTGCGACAGCGTGATACAACGTATACAGTTATGTCCACTAGACATTTCCAACTGTCGTGCTCACAATTCTGGAGTTGCAGGTATCTGCGTTGCGTCGCTCGACAAGTTAACGCTGCTAGCAACAGCTTCTAAGCGCTTTTGGTACTCGCGCAGGGTAGCAGGATCGAGTTCGAACCGCTCCTTAAACGCATTAATCGAGCAGGGGCCGTCCGTCAGCAATAGGTAAGAGATGGTGTCCAAGCGAAGGCCACGAGTTGCGCGATCCACGATGGTGAGTACACGTAGGCGGGGCATGTGCACGATTGTTCCGTTTCCACTTTCCTCGTGCTGGGAACACGGAAGGCTGTGAGAGAACCTGAGGACTTCGAGCCCTGTGCACCGCTGTATGGTATTCAACACGTCCTTGACGTTACAGCATACACGGAAGCGCTGTCGCTGCGATGGGAGGTCGAGGCTGGACTCAAGGATACTGGGAGAGCCTACGGATAGCTCTCGAAGGTGTGGGTATGCAAAGCAACTCGCCAAGGACTGGCAATTGGTGTGCAATGTATGGAGGCGAGGGAACTGTGAGGATCGCATGGAAGTGAATGGCAACGCCTCCTGAGGATGGGCCACCTCCCGCCAAAGCGATAGGGTATCCAGGCAGGGGAAAGATGTGAAGCGGAGTGCCTCAAGACGGTCGCCCTCGCTGTACATGAGGGATAGAGATGACAGGCGGGAGAAGCAATCAGCGGTGCGCTCCTTGTCCACCGCCGGTAATTCGCGACTCATAAGGGCGGTCCCGAACGCGCGAGGCGACGACTTCCTCATCATGTCGGTGACAAGTTGGCAATGCCATGCCTCATCCCCCGTCATCTCGACGACTTCGCTGACACGAGGATCCAGGAGCCGGACCCAGAACTCGGGGACCGCATCCACAAGGGAGCGCCAAAGCCGACATACGTGGGTGAGCGCGATGCTTCGACGCGTGTCGGGCTGGACGCAGCGGAAGACGTGCATGATAACCTCCGGAGGTAACTTGAAGTTGATTGTGGCTGCAGCGTTTCGCATAGAGCGTACTCCGCGGAAGCATTCGTGAAGCTCCTCGATCTTGAGAAGATACTCCTCGATCCTAGCGCGACAGTCCTCCTCGATGAGGTCGGCCAACTCCGCACTGTGCGCAGGAGGTAATCCTGCGAAATGAGCACGTATTTGCTCTGGTGTTGGCTCGCGATTCTGGGTCATGTCGCTATGTCACAGTAGACGAGTGCACCGCTGTTTAGTGAGTTGATACCACGATCTCCGCGAAGGACAGCCAGGCACATACAGGCTCAGAGAGTCTATTTTGTCTCGACTGAGATTAGGATGCGTCGTGTTCGATGTGAAGCCGTGCGAATGTGTACCGTACGACAAGAACAGAGAAAAAACCACTTGTGGTCTACAGGCTACCGCATGGCAAACCGCATGCATCCACGTCACGTGCCCCCGTCTGTGAACTATAATAGTAGTAAGTATATTCGAGCTACTACTTATGTTATCTACTGTGTACGATCGAAAGGCAGGAATCTTGTGTCCTCTAACTCTGTGCTGTCCTCGAAAACCTCATCTGAGTCGGAACAATCAGACCATCCATATCCGAGCTCGTTCAGTGCTTCCTCTTCCCAAGGCTCGACCTCGTGCAGGAGGCCTCCGCCAAATCCAGGCACCCCGGTCCAATGCCAGCCACCTTCTTTCTTGGCGAGTTCTATACCGTCCAACCAGGTCAGCCGACGGAGTGATGGCGCGCGTTCCTCGAGCATCGTAAGTATTGATCTTGATATGTCCAGTGTTATGGCGACATCTGCAAGACACGGTGGCGTCTGCAGCCCGGCGTGCCTTCCTCCAATACCGATAAGGAGCAGAGTATGGAGACGAGGCAGGTACAACAGCAAGTCTATGACAATCTGGCAGGGTAATTCCTACAATTATTCCTCAGAGACCTGCCATGTATGTCAGGGGATAGGACTCACGGTATCTTGACGCCACTTCAGAGGGAGGTAGATGGCCAAGTGCTCCAAGTCTCGTAGGTTATTCCGAATGAACTCCATTGCGGTGTCTGTGAGGCACTCGATTCCAAAGCTCACACTCTTTACAGGGACCCCCGAAGACGGTAGGTGCGAGAATATGGGGAGGAGCTCTGGCCAAAATGGCACAGTTTTCCGTCCAGGATACCCGTCGGCTGACCGTTCCGGTGATATGTTGTCAATGCAGATCGTCTCGAGAGGCCGGTGATGCTCCGAAGCTTCCTCTGGAAGGAAGAAAGACAGCAGCTCTCGCGGGCTCGAGAGCGCCCTCAAGTTCGGGAATAGGTTCGGAGGGGGAACGTGTTGCGCGTCCCAATAGTCGATGATCTTCAGAGAATGAACGTCCTCGGCTTGAGCTATGGTCGGGTGGGCGAGAGCGTTACCATGGATCTCTAAGGTCTCAAGCGCAGGGAACGTCCCTTGTTGTGGCAGTACTGAGGACCAGAGCTCGGGCGTCGGATGATGGCTCGTCTTCAATGAGAGCGAACGTAGCATCCTACTGCTTGTCCTAAGTAGAGTCCGCACCAACGCCGAATGAACGCTGTCCAAATGCGCCGGAAGCTCAAGTTCGAGGTCATGTAAGGAGGGAGGTGCGACCAGCACCAACTCTCCTGTCTCGCTCTGGTTCAAACCTCTGAGCACGTCTGGAGTTATGTCGCCGATATGCATCTTGATCGCCCGCAGATATGGGAAGCTCCCCGACACGAAGGTGTACAAGATCTCTGACGGTTCCGGACCAAGGTGTATGCCTGATGAGAAGCGTCGCAGTTGGTGCATCCGGCCGGCGGATTCATTGAGGTCCTTCGCAAGGCGACACGTCGATATATAGTAAGGAAGACGTGTGAGGGGTTTGCGGAGCTCGAACGTCCGCACAAGCCCGGCGAGGTTGCGACCATATATGGAATGCTTGGGAGGGGTGTGCAGCGTGCGTACACACATCGCGATGTTGTCCCAAGCCCCGAGGTCAACGATGGAGTACAAAATGGGGGTCAACAGCTCGTTGATATGTCGATTCGTGAGCAGCAGGGGAGGAAGGTCGGCATGGTCGGCCAGGGTAGCGATGTTGTGAATCACATCGAGTGGTAGCGAAGGGCAGACGGACGACATGTCATGCGAGAGTAGAAGGGAGTGGTAACAGCCAAGGAGAGGTGGATTGCAGGGCGAGAAGTCGATGGTGTAGGGCAAATTTGACGTGGCTTTATAGCTTGGGTGTCCAGTGGCTATAGCACAATGTCTTTCGGATCAAAGGACGGAGTGGCTCAAAGTTGAAGAATGGCAAAACAACCACGATATACTTCGTACCGAATATCCCTGATCAAAAGGACAAAAGGCAAAGACAACCAAACGTCAACGAATATCTAATGGCCGGCGATGGGCACAGGCTGATACGGCTCCTCCAGGTACTTGATTTCGTCCTCGGTCAGCTTGACGTGCAACCCAGCTACGAAAACGTTGAACATGGTCACGAATATCTTCGAGGATGGTGAAGGCAGGCGTACCAAGTGTGTCTTCCAAGCTTGACAACTTCGTCGCCCCAATAACCGGGCCGACGACGCCCGGCTTCGCCATAACCCACGCAAGGGCAACCTGCGCCATGCTGATTCCCTTTTTCTTTGCCACCTCCTCGACGCTGTATCGCCAGAGATAAACAAGTCGTATCATGTAAGCGTCTATACATGAGTACATACCGATTGATGATGTCGACCGTCGCTTGGTTCTTGTACATGGTCAAGCCGCTATGCAACGAAGATCAGGTTAGGCGGAACGACCATGAGGACTGTAGCGACCAAAGACGTACATGTCACTGCCTCCCCTCGTAGACTGCGCGTCAGCCGGACGCGTGAGGAGTCCGCGGGCGAGAGGAGACCAGGGAATAGAACCAACGCCGAAGAGCTTGAGTGTGGGGAACATCTCGCGTTCCTCTTCGCGATAGAGGAGCGAATAGTGGTTCTGCATCGAGATGAACGGGGTAAGGTTGTGTGTGATGGCATAGTCTGCCGATCTATGTCAATCGTTGTTCACGTCACCATTCGGTAAGCAAACGACATACTCTGCATCTGGTGGACTGCGCGATCGAAGTCAGTGGGTTCCCTGCAGACAGCGTGGACCTCACGTACACTGATAGGCATAGCAAGAACTCATGCCGATATACCGGGCGTAACCGGCCTTGACGACGTCGTGCAGGGCTTGCATCTAGACGAGATATGTTCAAATGGGGGTCAGTGTATGCGACTCAAAAGCACAAAAAAATATCCCACGCACCGTTTCCTCAATCGGAGTATCCTTGTCGAAGCGATGGCCTGCCAGATGCGCAGGATTAGTAGACTGCTGAGTTGCGAAAGAATGCATGAGGCTCACACATGAGCACGTCGACATAATCGAGCTGAAGACGCTTCAGACTGGCCTTCACGCCGTCGAAGATATGCTGCACACCAAACGTCGGCATCTCCGATGAGTTGAGATCCAAGTACGTACCTTTCGGTTCAGACCGAGCTGGTTGATGATGCCGAGATCTTGAGGGTTTGCGAACCAGGTGTCGGTCTTAGTCTCATGTGCGACCATAAAGTACAACTGAATGAACCTCAGTACCACGTAGGCCAGCAAGTCAGCAGTCTAGACGATACCTTGGTCATAATCACGAGTTCCTCGCGAGGAAGGCCAAGCTTCTTGATCGCGTTCCCCAGTATCACCTCAGAAAGGCCGTTTGAGTAAGTCTGCGAAGCGGAGGTCGCGTCTTCAGTACGCCGGTATCAGCAGCACGAGCAGGAGACGTACATCGGCTGTGTCGAAAGTCGTGATGCCGTGATCATAGCTGTCGGCATGTCAGCCCTCAGATGCAACCGGGGAGCAATTACGAGAAGGTCCTACTTACGCATACTTGATGTGTTTTAGAGCTTCCTCCTCGCCGACGACCCACTTGGCCCATTCCGGGTCGCCATAGGACATGCACCCAAGGATGACCTTAGACACCTTGAGGCCAGAGTTACCGAGACGAACTGACGAGTTTATACCATGTCAATGTATATACAGGAGGACGACTGAGACAGTATGCCCACCATATTCCATCTTGTTCGACATGTCGAGCGACTGGTGGATGGGCAGAGGAGCGATGCTTAGCAACAGCGCGGCCTACCCCTTTATGTACCTGGCGAAGCGTGTACTCGATGACAAGAGTGCCGGAATTTGCCACCATCTGACTTGCCTGGAATGAATACGAGGCAAGAGGGGCACTGTGCTTCGAGTGCGCGCGCTGGCACTGAGTTATGATGCTGAGTTAAGCCACTCGTAACCCCGAAGCGTGCCACGATCGCGTGCCCTCTTGGCCAGTGCATGACGCGTCTTCCGCATATTTCCCCACACGCATATTCCGATCGGGAGAGAGCGAGTCGCGTCGCTTTACTCGAGTCGAGCCGGGAGAATGCCGTACATTTTTCTCATCGGAAAAGACGCATTGAATGGAAAAGAATACGAGCGCACTTCCTACTCCTCCAACGACAAGGAGGGTTATATAGACCATGCAGATGATTGAACTTCAGAGTCCACCCATGCAAACGTGACAGACGATCTTGTTCTGCTCAATGACCCACGACGGCGACCGGTTGGTATGGCTCCTCTAGATACTTGATCTCATCCTCGGTCAACTTGACGTGCACCCCGGCTAGAGCAGGCACAGGTATAAATGCTAGACAATCGTCATCAGCAGAAGAGATGCGTACCAAGCGTGTCCTCCAGGTTCGACAGCTTCGTCGCGCCGATGACAGGGGCGACAACACCAGGCTTGGCTAGGATCCATGCGATGGCCACTTGCGCCATGCTGACGCCCTTCTTCTTCGCCACCTCTTCGACACTATGCTCCGTGGATTAGTGCCATATATACATACGAAGATACGAGACCGTACCGGTTGACGATGTCGACAGTTGCCTGGTTGTTGTACAAGGTGACGCCGCTGTATGACAACGTCGATCAGTACAGATCTTTCGCCTAGGAGCCATGACATACAGGTCCGTGTTGCCTCTAGTAGACTGGGTGTCGACAGGCCGGGTGAGGAGTCCGCGGGCGAGGGGAGACCACGGAATAGAGCCCACGCCGAAGAGCTTGAGGGTGGGGAACATCTCGCGTTCCTCTTCCCGATAGAGGAGCGAATAGTGGTTCTGCATCGAGATGAACGGCGTCAGGTTGTGGGTAATGGCATAGTCTGCGCTCAACGTCGTCAGTCAGTGACTATAGCCTCGCTGGCGAGCAGCGTACTTTGCAGCTGGTGGACTGCCGTATGTACCGGAAGCTGGACGTCAGCGCGGAGGCACGAAGCTCGTCGACGGACGTGACGCACATTGATAGGCATAGCAGGAACTCATGCCGATGTACCGTACGTAGCCCGCCTTGACGACATCGTGCAAGGCGCGCATCGTCTCCTCGATCGGTGTCTCCGTATCAAAGCGGTGGCCTGCGAGATGCGAACTATCAGAGGGCGGCGGACGGGGTCAAGAATCCAGAGCAACTTACACTGGAGGACGTCAATGTAGTCGAGCTGGAGGCGCTTCAGGCTGGCCTTCACGGCGTCGAAGATATGCTAGGCAGCACACTCAAAGGATGCTATGAAAACTCAGAATGTCCTTACATACCTTGCGATTGAGGCCAAGCTGATTGATGATACCGAGCTCTTGAGGATCATGGAAGTAGGTATGGATGCCGGTGTCAGAAGCGACCGGGAAGTACACCTGGATGCACTTGAGTAAAGTACTGCCAGCACATAATAACCGCAATATACCTTTGTCATGATCACGAGCTCTTCGCGAGGGAGGCTCAGCTTCTTTATTGCGCTCCCTAGGATGACTTCTGAAAGTCCGTTAGAGTACGTCTGCAGGAATTCAAGCTCGCACGTCAGCGATCGTCACAACAGCATGAGCAAGCGTATGCACATCAGAGGTGTCGAAGGTCGTAACACCATGGTCGTAACTGTCCACATGTCAGCCCCTGCTCTCAGTACCGACCGCCGGGACGTCACGTACGCAAACTTGATGTGCTTGAGAGCTTCCTCCTCACCGACGAGCCAATCGGCCCATTTCGGATCGCCATAGGACATGCAGCCCAGGATGACCTTGGACACCTTCAGACCAGAGTTTCCGAGGCGAACTGGATGAATGATTGCATGTCAGCATACACGCCTAAGGAGACAGGTTGGGAAGCTCGCGTACCGTACTCCATCTTGTTAGACATGGCAAGCAGCTCGGCTGAACTAGATCGAAGAATAGCAATGGATGTAGAGCGGTGTGGACGATGATGATGCTTGCCTCTGTCTCGCCTTTATATATATGCTCGCCTTACGACGTCAATGAGGAGATCCCGGCGCCCACATCCATTCAACGGATCTAGAGGTGGGGGTATCCCCAGGTAGTCGGCCAAGCCGACGCAGCAGAAGGTGGCGACCTACGCGGCACCAGCCAACCATTGACCCCGCTGAAGGTTCGATAATTTGATATCTCGTCGCAGCCACTCGGAGACCGAGAAAGAGCAGGCATCTCTGAGTAGATCGACAGAGCTCGGGCGGGGTACTTGAACACTGGTGACAAACCTCGGGCGGCATGGCGCCTCTGTTACACCCCCACACCCACTCCGAATGGTGTTCGGGCGGGGACGAAATGCGGTACAAGCGATTCATCGTCAATCGTCGGGGATATCGAGTGAAGTGCACGCGAATGGCTCAAGACAACATGGAAGGCAGCTCATACCCTCAGCAGGCCAGTACGGAATTCGTCACGTTCGACTTTGCATCAACGCCGCGCATACGAATCGCATGCCGCGCAGAGGGGTGTTGTGTGCCATCCCTACGTCCCCGGAGATGATTCTGAACAGCGTGGTAGGTGCATCTTGCATGGCGGCGGCGGAAGAGTATCCGCCTGCGCTGAAGAACATGAATCTCGCAAAGCATAATCGCGAATCGCCAGTGTCCACCGTGCCTGAGATGAACAAACTGACCGTCTACCCCAGGAGACCTGGCGTGAGCAGCGGTATGTCGAATTCTTGGACGACTGGTGTGCAAGATAACCGGAGGATAGATGTATGGAAACAATCGCATTGCGGTCCTACTCGGGTGCTGCATCGAGCCCACGTCGGCCGTGTAGGTATGAACGGCACCAACGAACATAACACACCTTCTATCCTATCCATATTCCTGAGCCCTATGAGTCTGACCGCTCCCTCGCCGGCTTCTGATCCTCCACGACGAGCTTCCACCCGCCGTACAGCTGGTTGACGATGGCGCTGCGCTTCAGCACGGCAAGCTCTTTCGCCTTCTCTTCGTAAAACGCGGCGAGCTTCGCTTGGTCAGTCTCCTTCTGCATTTCAAAAAGGTCAGCTTCATGCGTGATGGCCCGTCGACGGTCTGGCATACCTGTATGTCGCGGAACATCTCCTTTGTCCGGCGGACGAAATAATGTCTGAAGTTGTACGAGCTGAACGACTGCGAGGTGCGGAGCATGGAGTGATAGAGATGAAGTATTGATTGCTTTGTAGGTGGGCTTGCCATGATTGACGACGAGCAGGAGGCGGAGGGGACAGGCGGCGAGGAGGGCTCCGACGAGGTCGAAGTCAAGAGTCGAGAAGCCGAAGCGCTCACGATGAGCTGCTTACGTTGTCAAATTGCTTACTGTAGTAAGTAACTAGTATGTAAGAAAACTTATTACCTTACTTCCACACCATTTCACGTCTCTCGCAGACCGATAGGCCGCTTGCCTGGTACACTATTGCGGCGGGTCGACATGCTGCTTGATAAGTTCGCATGCCCTTTCCGTGTACTCCTGGCTCATATGAGCCTGATATCTAATATTAAGCGGACTGTCCGAACACGGTTCTTCCTCCTCCTCATGACTCTGGACTTGTTCTCGACTCGCTGTCAGTCAGGGAGGACAAGTAAATACACGACGTGGTGGCTCTTGTTCGAATTAGACAGCAGTATACGACCACGATGGAGAGGAAGAGGAACTGTCAACAGCATCGGGCTACAGCGACATCTAATATTCACACCTCCGCGTCGTTTTGGAGGAAACCACGCAGTACCTTCTCCGGCAGATCCCAATGAGCCTGTAGACACGGCAAATGAGTCTCCTGTGACTGCCAAGATGATCTGAATCTTACTCACGAAGTGATTTGCACCTCGCAACCGAACGAGAGACACCCTGCTGGTATCCGTCCGTGTCCGCTTGCTCTCTTCAAGCTCAGCGGCTATGTTCTTGGCCACCCAGGGTATACCCCAAATAGATTGGTCGCACCATACGACTCTCAGCTCCACGTCTCGCCAAGGGTCTCGCAATTCACCCTCTCCGCTCGCAGAAGACGGGTGGAATGCTGCGTCCTTTAGTTCTTCGTAGAGACCGTGCGTCGCGCAAAGTTTCGCCGTGAGCATATCACTTCCGTCGGGTATGTGTCCTGGAGGCTCGTGAGTAGACTCTGCAAGCTCCTCAGGAGTCATGTTCTTCAGCGACGATGAACCTTCCGGGTCGTCGTAAAGAACGAGTGTGTCGGCTTCGACTGGGTCTCCGTGCGGGAAGTACGCAGCAGCCCACTCGTGGAAGCGTTGGGCGCGCTTCTCAAGAGGCACAGCGCTATCCCATAGCGGATGGTAGGTCTGCGAAGGGGGCGGGTACAAGAAGAACCCAAACGCGCAATCTGTTCGCATCGTCAGCAATGAGACATGGACGTCAGAACATAGGGTGACGCTCACCGTGCAGAACCACTCGCCGCACGTACTTGCTCAAATCGACGCTCAAATCGACTTCCAAGGAACTGAAAGACGAGGCGTGTACGATGAACGCCAGGGACCATATCGCACCGAGCGACCAACCGGCGAGCACGATGCCGCCCTTGGCATTCTGACCAACCCCCTGAATAGGCGGGATTCTGTCGCACTTCACGAGATGTAGGAGGTAATCGTACACCTCTCTTCCACGTTCGCGCATGAACTCTCTAGCCTCCTCAAGAACGGAGAGAGAGTCGGGCGATGCTGCTGCGACACGCGCTAGGACAGCTCGCTCTGCTTCAGAATAGGGCGCGGACCCTGGGTAATCACGCCGATTGAGGGCGATGACACGGGCGTTGTGTTCGGCGGCGAGCGGGAGCAACTTCTTGAAGTTGGCTGTGGCCCATGGCATGTAAGGGAACTGTGAAGTCAACATGGGAAGAATCCTATTGCTCACCACCATGCCACATCAACCCATGTATGACGACGAGCGTCGTGTGATCCGAACTCTCAGTCGGTGGGCCGGAGTCGTAAAATGCGCGCAAGACAGGTTGTTCTGAGGGCATTCTATGTCGGCGTTGGGTGCGAGTGAATAAGCGTGAGGCAAGCAAGCGTCGCGGTCACAAGCTCAGCCTCACATGAGAGTTGCCACATGTCTGGATTAAGAAGCCTTCGCGAATTCGTATGAACCCCGAAGTTTATGCTGTGTGAGTTTCGAGAAGTCATGGAAACTACAAGGTAGCTAGCTTCGCAGGCAAATTACAGTCAGAGGTGGTGGTCGCGGCGAAGGGTAAGAAGGTCCAAGTATGTAAGTGTAGCGGTGATCTAATCTAATCTAATCGCATTTACTGAATGAACTTGCCGTCCGTGCATCTTGTCCTTCCACCATCATCATCATTCACATCTAGCATTCCAACAGATCGTCGCGCCAGCCCAAGCGACTCTTGGAGAAGATGTTTCAGCAATACAGCCTTAGTGCAAACAATTTCAACAGCAAGATGGCTTTGGGAGGTACTTAGGGATATTCGGGACATGCTGGGTGGAAGAAGACTGCCAGAACGACTTCATTCGGAGTATCTGTGAGCACGCGTTTCTCCCATCCTTCACGAGTCTCGGTGCTGATTCAATGTTTGTCTTTTGGGGTTCCATGCCCACCAGGTCTAGACCTAAATAGCTTACCCGCGTCAATTCAATATTCTGGCGCACGCGACGGCAGGGCGACGGCTACAAAAGCCGCCTACTTGACGTGGTCTCACCAGGTTTCTTCTGCCCACCTCCCTCCTCACACTCTTTCTGACACCCGCTCCTTAGTCTTTCACGACGAACTAGCTTGGCTTACACCCGATGTCTACCTGGTCTAAGCTCGCTCTCTTCGTTGCCGTCGCGACGGCCCTCTCCTCCCCGGTCGCTGCTTCAGGGCACCGCCACGGCTCCGGCAACGGAACAAAGGCCCGCCACTTCGGACGTGCGCCGACAGGCAGCAAGCCCGTCATCATCGAGATGTTCGAGTGGAACTGGGACAGCGTCGCAGCTGAATGCCAGAACTTCATCGGGCCTGCGGGGTATGGTTTCGTCCAAGGTGCGTCTCGCAATGACCTCGGTCCGGGCTGTGGCGTCTCCGAGCTTATCGACCGCGAACGTCAGTGAACCCGCCGCAAGAGAGCATCAGTGGCGACCAGTGGTGGACCGACTACCAAGCCGTGTCCTACCAGCTCACGTCCAAGCATGGTAACCGTGAGCAGTTCCAGAACATGGTCAATGCTTGCCACAATGCCGGTGTCAGTGTCATCGTCGGTGAGTAACGTGTGTGGCCATGTTGTAGCAGTATCCTCATTCACATCGGTCTTCCTCGTAGACACTATCTGGAACCATATGGCCGGCCTCGACTCCGGCTCTGGCACCGCCGGCTCCTCGTTCACGAAGTACAACTATCCTGGTATCTACCAGAACCAGGACTTCCATACCTGTCGCCACGGCATCAACAACTGGAACAGCGCTTCTGAGATCCAGACATGCGAGCTCGCAGGTCTCGCCGAGTACGTCGCGCTCGTCCTTCATACGAGCCAACCCTTCGAACTAAAGCTGCCTGATCCCCTAGCCTCGCGACGGACACCGAGTACGTACGAAGCCGGGTGGCTCAGTACGGCAACGACCTCCTCAGCCTCGGCGTCGACGGTCTCCGACTTGATGCAGCGAAGCGTGAGTGGTGCCAATCATAACTGATCTTCCATGCAACCTTGTGCTCATGAGACACGTTTAGACATGCCAGTGGCCGACATCTCTAACATCCTCTCACGTTTGAACACGAACGGCAAGACGCTCTACATTACTCAGGAGGTTGTCTATGGGGGCGGCCAACCTGTGACCCCGAACGAATACACCCAGACAGGTATGTCCACGCTCTCGTCACGATTCGGTGAGGTGTGCTGACCCTGGAATGCAGGTGATGTGCAAGAGTACGTCAGCGCTCCGTGGTACCTGCGGGGGTGATTGACTGACCTTACTCGCAGATTCCGTTTCATGGATGCCCTCCGGGACGCCTTCACAGGGAAGTCGAACCTATCCGACCTGAAGGATCTCGACAACCGAGGTATGTCGAGTATTCTGCTGTGACATCCAACCAGACGCCATTGCTGACATTCTCTTGCAGGTTGGGTGCCCGGATCTCAAGCGAATGTCTTCGTCGCGAACCACGACTCCGAGAGGGTACTTGCCACGTGCTCTGTGCATTGACGGGTCGCTGACGAATGGAACAGAGCTCAGGGACGCTGACGAGCACCTCGCCATCGAACGCCTACACGCTCGCTTCCATCTTTTCTCTCGCCCACCCCTACGGCACGCCCACGGTGCTCTCCAGCTACAGCTTCTCCAACGCCGACGCGGGCCCTCCGAACGGTGGGTCCGGTAACTGCAACCAGGGCAGCGGTTTCATCTGTCAGCACCGCTGGCAGGAGATCGCCGGCATGGTCAAGTTCCGGAACACCGTCGGCACTGCGCCTATGACGAACTGGGTCGCGCCTGACTCGCAGAGGATCGCGTTCGGTCGTGGTGAGTCTACGAGCTTGTGGCTCTTGGAAGTGCAGCGTGAAGACTGACTTGAATGGATGCGTAGGATCTCTTGGCTTCGTTGCTATCAACAACGAGGACTCGGCGTGGTCTGCGACGTTCAAGACGTCCCTTCCGGACGGGACCTACTGCGACGTGATCAAGGGCCAGCTGTCGAACGGACAGTGCAGCGGTTCCACGTGAGTAGTTTCTTCCGTATCATTGCACGGTAGACTGACTTGATGCTAGGTTCACGGTTTCGGGTGGCTCGTTCACCGCAACTGTTCCTCAGCGTGGCGCGATTGCCATCCACACCGGCGCTAAGCGTTCATGAGGCGGAATCAAGACGTAGGTCGTCGGGGAGGATCACTTCGGACTATCTGGACTTTACGTGGACATTATATGTAACTGACTGTCTAATCTCGGAACGCTATAGCTTCAAATTGAATAGTGGTATCACGAACATATTGAGACGCAGTATCGGCGCAGTGCTCACTTGCAGACATGTTGGTTGCCATGTCGCTCATTCAAGGTGCGCATGATCTCCGTGAGGGCTCCGCTCATGGCTTCCGCACGACCCTTCCATCGTACTCCTCCGTCGTCATCCATGCACTCGCATGAGCCTTTTTGAGGTACGTCTCTCGCTCCCAGAATAGTATGCAGACGTCCTGATAGATATCGAATAGAATGGACCCCTGCACTACGACTCCTATCATTGCGCCGCGAGTTTCTCTTCCTATTCTTCCCCGTGCTGATCATCCAAACCACCTGCGTCCAAACCATGATCATCGCAGGCAAACTGGCCGCAGCAAGCGTGCTCTTTGTCCATGGTGTGTAGGAGCAAGACTCTCATCGCAAGCATAACTCACCCTTCGTGGTCATTGTTGCGATCGGAGTTTATTACGATCTTGGTCTGTAAGAATCGGAGTTGAGTACGATAAAGGTACACTGTGATCGGAGTCTCGATAATCACAGTCAACTACAATCGGAGTTAAGGTCGACGATTACTAGGCTTAAGCAGGCTTTATTATGCTTTGTATGATGGGAATTAAGCACCGTCTAACCGAGGTTCTATCCTCAGCTTCAAGCTGGTACTACATTCTCCCTTCTCCTCCCCTGATGTGCCTCCTCCGGCTGGTCGTATCAGTCATGCAGCAGCCATGGCGCTTCATGCTTCAAACATCAAGTTCCTGCAGACTCAGCCGCACTAAGTAACGGACGACGATTTACCCCCGGCGCAAGATGCGACCGGTCCACCGTCAGGAACACCGACATACCCGACTCTCAACCTGTGCAACGTGGACCGCTTTTGCGTCGACTTATCTTTCTTCCATGGATTCATACGATATTCAGGTGGGGAATGAGCTGTGCTGGGGCTTTCCAAGTACGTCGTGCCTACTACGCAGCTCCGCTTCCGTGCCTCGCGCAGCATAAGTCGAGTTCTTATTCATCGCCGTAGACGGCGTGCACTGACCGCCACTGGAGGAGGTCAAACCAGTAGCATTGCCCGCCGCAGCGGCGTCTCTGCCCAGCCGCAGAACGAGCCGCCTGGACCTGTCACTTCGTGCATTGCTTTCAATGGCGCAGCTCGAGCGGCACTAGTCGGCAGCTGCACCATTGGGTGTGCACGTCTGAAAAACAGTGCGCTTACCAGCTAATCAAGCGTTGCACACCGCCCAATACGACATATACTTACCGTCGACCAAGGCCCGCATGCGCTGATCTATTGTCATCGATGGGCTCACACGGTGCCAGCGCGCAGCCCAGGAGCACGGGTAGCCGGCAATATCAAGCCTGACGCTCGGAGATACACGCCTGTGTGTATTCTTCCGTGAACGTCGTGGAGAGCCTGAGCAGACTTAGAAGCAAATATAAGGGTTGTCGATCTCGAGGTCTTCAGAAGCCAACTCCCATCTACCGGACCGGACAATGGAGTACTACAAGCTGGTCGTCCTCGCTCTATCCTTCGCAAGTACTGTGTCTTGCATGGCTTCGTCGCATCATGTAGGTCGCCCCAATGCATTTGCTTATAAGACTAATTAGCCACTGCTTTCGCAGGGCGGCCCTCAGATCCAGTGGGGTTCATGCGACCCCTCGGTCGTGAGCGACACCTCGCTCTCCTGCGGGTTCCTCGAAGTCCCGCTAGACTACCAAGATCCCTCAGTCGGGAAGGCGCGATTGGCCCTCATCAAAGCGAACGCGACTGGGGAGCGGCGTGGATCTGTGGTCTTTAACCCCGGTCAGTCGCCCTCAGGCTACCTTGGATGCGATGAGAAGCTTACTGCCTCTCTGCGGCTGGCAGGTGGCCCTGGAGGCTCGGGGCTCGAAGTCGTCAACGAACTCAAGGACCTGCTGCTCGGGTTCAGCGGCGGCGTGTACGATGTCATCAGTTGGGATCCGCGAGGTGTGGGTAACCTTACCGTGTCAGTGCTTTCATCTCTCCGTCGCGCCTTTGATGGAAACCGCTTACACCTCCGCCCTGCAGACCCGGTGAGGTCTTCTGCTTCGACGATTTCGCAGAGTACACCGCCTTCTTCAATGGCACGATCGAGCTCACCGGTATTGAAGAGACTGGCAACTTCACTGACCCGGCCGACATCAACGCACTTCTCGCACAAGCTCCAATCATGCAGAAGAAGTACGAACAACTTGCCCAGAAGTGCATGCAATCACCAAGCGGCAAGTTCCTCAAGTACATTGGGACGGCCGCGGCGGTGCGCGATATAGTCTCGATCGCGAACGCGCTCGATGGACCTGACGCTCCGATCAACTACATTGGCACGTCGTATGGGACTCTCATCGGCTCTTGGCTCGTCAACAGTGAGTAGTATGCTATTCTCGAGTCGGCTACTGTAGCTAACATTCATGCGACTCAGTGTTCCCGGAGGTAGGAAGGAGGCTGTACGGTCTGGGTATTGAAGGCTGACTTATGAAACAGCGCGTCGGAAGAGTTGTTCTCGACGGAGTTTTCGACCCGATCGTGTTTGCCACGCAAGAGCCGTCCTTGGTGAGATACTCTTTCTGCGCTCTCTCCGTCACTCGCAAGGTACTCATCGATTTATTGTCGGAATATAGTCAATGCCGAGCCAACTCATATCCACAGATACCATTTACAAGGCCATCATCACCGGGTGCGCGCTCTCTGGTCCGAGTGGATGCGCCGCCGCCTCAGAGGGTGACGGGCCCCTCGACATCGACGCCAAGCTCCAGGCATTGATGAAGACCGCGTATGATGCCACGAAGCTCAACGCGTCTGTCCCTATGACATCAGGAGCCATCCGGAGTGAGTGGTGCCCATTATGCGAGATTTCAAGCACTAATACTCAGCAGACGTGCTATTCGGCGAGATGTATTTCCCGGCAGACTGGTCTAACTTGATGAACGAGGAGTACCCTCAGATGGTGCAGATCGTCAATGGGGAAGCTCCGGCCAATGCGACCCTTCGCAGGAGGTCTAGGCAGCTTATTGATCGCAGCCCGTACGTTGATTGAGAAGGCTCCGCGGAAGCTCCTACTGACAACATCCGGGCCCGTAGGCTGGTCAAGCGCGGCTCTCAGCCCAACGACAGCCCGTCGTTCACTGGAAGCGCTATCTACTGCGCCGATAGTGTCGATTTGCGAGGCACGACGATGGAACAGGTCTTCAAAGGTATCATCCCGGCTGCCCAGAACGTGTCACACCTCGGTGAGTATTGAATACTTTCTCCCCTCGCCGTCTTCTCAAGTGAAAGTGAACTTGCGCGACTGACTACCGGTGACCTGCGTACATAGTCGGCTCGACCTGGCCCGTTGCGTTTTACCGATGTTCGTTCTGGCCCGTCCGGTCCGTCGAGAGGTACCACGGCCCGTTCAACAAGACACTCGCGAACAAGATCTTGGTATTGTCGAACCTCGTCAGTCCAGGCTAGTCATTCTGCGACACTCACCGTCGTGCTAACACCAGCTTGCATACATTGCAGTTCGACCCAATCACGCCGCTCCCAGGGGCTGAGACGGTCGCGCGTCTTCTCGGAAAGGATGCGGTGCTCGTTCGCCAGAACGGCTTCGGGGTACGTGCCATCTGCGCATCTTCGCACACGCAACGAGCGACTGAAACGCTGTGTGAACGGTTGACGTTAGCACATCACTGTTGCAGAGCCGTCGACTTGTCTCAACGACATCACTGCAGCATACTTCGCTAACGGAACAGTGAGTAGCTCGTACGCGAGGGTAGTGGACCGGACCCACATAGTTACTCAACTTGTTTCTCTTTGTTGACAGCTCCCGGCGAACAACACGCTATGCGAGGTTGATGCGGATTACGAGGTCTTCAGCGGCGTCAACACTGCGGACATCCTGGCCCACCTTCCCAGAACCGACGTCTAGAGTCGTAGTCCAGTCGTTTGTTACTAGAAGCTACGACGTGGTGCCCATCGCTGAACGGACCCGGCAGACATGTGGATGTGAATGTGAATGTACTCTGCTGCTGCTAATGTCGCGAGAGTGTTGAGATTCCGAGGGGGAGGAGGAAGACATAGCAACTCGTAGCGTTGCATGGACATTTACTATACGGACTCTTAATACATGCTTACTTTCACTGACATTCCTTACTTGCCGTTTCGGACTCCGCGAGCTCGCCTACATCTCGGACACAGCAGTGTAAGCTGAAGTCTTCGAGAAACATTTCTACTCACTGTTCATGTACCAGAGGTCGCGAAGGTGGCAGTTGGAGTATTGCAGCGAGTCGTGGCCACGAGCGCCGACCAAGCGTCTAGAGCTGCAGCACCCGACTCTTGCCGAGGCGAACCCGACCCTCTTACTACCACCACTGCCATTACCACCGCTGTATTCGAGAAGTGCTGCTGGATGTAGGAAAGCAAGCATTTTATTGTGCTTTCGGTATGTCCTGGTAAAGACTGTCCCCGCAGTCAACAAATGATTACTCACCGAATGAACTGACAGCAAATAGCCCCTCGCCCTTCTGTCCTGCATGGGCAAAGATAACCTCGCCACTGAAGATGTCACAACCGTATATGTTCGCCTGTGTTGAGATATATGCGGGTTTTTGCCTCCGTTGCATGCGAAGGTGCAAAATCCAGGCTTTTCGATGCATACTTCAGAGTCTCCGAGCGGTAATGACATCACACCTGTTTCGATCACCGACCGGAAATTATAGGAGGTTATCACTTATCAGGTCGAACATAGCAGGTAAGTAGGCCGCCCAGCTCCTGGCAATGACGTTGTATCGTCTCCCTAAACAACTCTGGACCAGGCTAACAGCATTCCCGCTCGGGATCATTGTGGGTTGGCCGTCCGCGCACGACGTTCCATCCGGTATATATAGCGCGCGCGTACGTGCCCCATGCGGTCTCGTTACCAAACCCCTCACATTCAATACTCAGTCCGTTCGCGCCGAACCAAGCAAGCGCCATGTCGAACAAGAAGATGACGTATGGTCAGTCAGGGGACTGTCGTGAGTGCTCTCAGCTGTCTGACGCGGCCTTATTTTTGCGCAGTCCGCCTGGGCAACTCGGGCCTGAAAGTGTCGAGGATCATACTCGGGACCATGCAGTACGGCAATACACAATGGCAGCCTTGGGTTCTAGGTGAAGAAGAAGCTTTGAAGCACATCAAGTTCGCGTGCGTATACATATCTCTCTTCTGCATAGGTTGCCCCTGTCTAGATGCTGATATTTGTGTGGTCTGGTAGCTACGATCATGGTATCACGACCTTCGATACTGCAAATGTGAGGTTGCAAACTAATTGTTGCCAGCCGCAAGTACCTGACGCGCCGTCTATGTACAGGTGTACTCCAACGGAGACTCGGAGAAGATCCTCGGGAATGCAATCAAAAAGCTCAACCTCCCCCGCGAGGAGCTCGTGATCTTGACGAAGGTCAGCAACATTTTGTACGCTCAGATTCCTGTATGCTGATCTCGCTGCGAGACAGCTTTGTCTTCCGGTTCCCAGCGATTCGGGTCTCAACATCGTTGCGACGGGTAAGAACCCGCAAGACGTTGGCATCATAAACCAGCTCGGGTTGAACCGCAAGGTATACAACTCCCTCCCTCACCGTCCAGCTTGGCATTGATGAAGTGCGCACTTCAGCACATCTTCGACTCGGTGAAGGCGAGCCTACAGCGATTGCAGCTGGATTACATCGACGTGCTACAGTGTATGTCGTTCGATCTCGCGATCCCTGCGTCGTTGACTGTCACTCACTTCTCTCGTAGGCCATCGCTTCGACTACACCACACCCATCGAGGAGACGGTATGCTGTGTTGGGCTGCCTGGTGGGATCCCTCTGATCAACTCTCGCTGCAGATGCAAGCGCTCCACGACATCGTCAAGGCCGGCTACGTCCGCTATATCGGGATGAGCTCGTGCTTCGCCTACCAGTGTGAGTGCGCCTACTGGCAGGGTCCTCGCTTACACCCGATTGACCGTCACCTTATGTCGCCCAGTCCACCAGATGCAAAGTGAGTGTCGGTCGGTGAGCTGCTCACGCTTCGGAGGCTTATTCATGAACCTAGACTACGCGATCACGCACAACCTCACGCCCTTCATCTCCATGCAGAACCACTACAGCTTGGTCTACCGAGAGGAAGAACGCGAGATGTTCCCGACGCTGAAGATGTTTGGCGTTGGGTCGATCCCGTGGTCCCCGCTGGCCCGTGGCCTTCTCACGCGTCCCCTCGGTGCTGAGTCGAAGCGAGGGAACGTTGACTGGTGCGTAATCACCCTCACTCTCAATGATTTGTTCCTACTGAGATTCGGGCCTTGCTAAACACAGGTTCATTGGCCGGTATAAGAACGAGTCTACTGTTGACATCGTGTCTCGGTGAGTACTCAATAGCGTATTTTCCGAGGTTATGACCCTTGATGTGATCCGTTCCTGCTTGCAGTGTAGAAGAGCTTGCGAAGAAGAAAAACGTTAGCATGGCTAAGATCGCGATCGCCTGGATCCTCTCGAAACCTCACGTCACTGCGCCCATTGTTGGCACGACGAGCCTTACAAACCTGGAGGACATCCTGGGTAAGCTTTGCCGCCCTCTCGCCGATTGTTGAGTTTGCTCATGTGGATGTCACAGGTGGTCTAGATGTCGAGCTTACTGAAGAGGAAGTCAAGTACCTCGAGGAGCCGTACAAGCCCATGGCTATCACCGGGCACTTCTGAGCTGTTAGCACTTAGCTGTCAGGGTGTTACTATTGGCGTTACTAGTATCCGCCTGCTGTCTTTGCAATATTCAAGCGTTAGTATCTCGCTAATCTCTTTAACCCACTGCATGTCCGCGACGCATTTGTAATTGAGACTGTGGCAGCGAAGAAGGTGCAGAATCGACCGTTGATCAGATAGTGACGACTTAACGTTAGCAATGTGGTCAAGTATGACATAGCTATACTAGTCGTGGGAATCGCTGTCGCCGTCGGCATCTCTGGTGGGTCGTCGTATATATACGGCGGGTTTCCAGCATCGTTTCCACATCCTTCTTTCTACCATTTCATCTCTCATTCACGGCCAGCAGTAAAAGACGAGATGGCTTCCACGAAGATCCCCTATGGTAAGATTTATGTCGGCGCACTCTCCCGAGCTAGAACCAATCGTACAACTATTGCTAGTGCGGCTCGGTTCGTCCGGACTGAAGGTTTCGAAGATCATCCTCGGGACGATGCAGTACGGAAGCTCGGACTGGCAAGATTGGGTTCTTGGCGAGGAGGAAGCGATTAAGCACATAAAATTCGCGCAAGTCACGGTGCATCGTCGCAGATATTCAAGTCAGACATGAACTCACACACACCCCGCAGATACGAGCACGGAATCCAGACCTTCGATACTGCGAATGTCAGTGCACACTGCCCCCGCATCGGCGGCTGCGGGCGTCCTCGTGACTTGCTCACCTCGGATAACTACGGCAGGTCTACTCGAACGGGCTGTCCGAAGTCATCCTCGGGAAAGCGATCAAGGAGCTCAAGCTCCCGCGTGAGGAGCTTGTAATCATGACGAAGGTATGACCGTGCGGACCTTATCAAGCGCACATAATGACTTGTAGTCGGCGTAGGTCTACAACGCGGTCCCGAGTGACACTAGCACGAACCTCGTCGCACAAGGCAAGAGTCCCGCAGATGTCGGTATCATCAACCAGCATGGGTTGAACCGGAAGGTAAGTAGACTGTATGCGTCACTTGGCAAGCGGAGCTGCTTAGTCTGATCTATATGCGGTAGCATATTTTCGACTCGGTGAAGGCGAGCTTGAAGCGCTTGCAGCTGGACTACATCGACGTCCTTCAGTGTAAGTGAAGGTGGGCTACAGGAGCGACGCAGAGCTAACTATGCCGACAGGTCACCGGTTCGATTACACCACACCCATCGAGGAGACCGTAAGGCTCATGTCTGCGTGATGGTAACACCCCTCTTGACGTACCGCCTATCCTAGATGCAAGCCCTGCATGACGTCGTCAAGGCGGGATGGGTTCGCTACATTGGAATGAGCTCCTGCTATGCATACCAATGTAAGCCTTTTACGCGCCTCCCGAGCAGCCTACGCCTAACTGACATATGTTCCTATGCTGTAGTCCACCAGATGCAGAGTGAGTGACTCGGCCTGTTCAAACGTGGATCATTGCTCACCATGCTCAACGCTCTCAGACTACGCGATCACGCACAACTTGACGCCCTTCATCTCGATGCAGAACCACTACAGCTTGGTGTACCGCGAGGAGGAGCGGGAGATGTTCCCTACGCTGAAGCTCTTCGGTGTCGGGTCGATCCCGTGGTCGCCGCTGGCCCGCGGTCTTCTGACAAGGCCCATCGACCAGGCATCCAAGCGCGGCAGCACTGACTGGTCAGTTCTGCTTCCCTTCACGCAATTCGCTTTCACAAATCCCTTCGCTGATGCACGACGTGGAACTACAGGTTTATCGGGCGGTACAAAAACGAGTCTACTGCGACCATCGTTTCTCGGTTAGTACCCATTTATATCGAGACTGAAACTCAGTAGACTCACCCGATGCTCTTTGTCGTGACTTCAGTGTCGAGGAGATCGCGAAGAAGAAAGGTGTCAGCATGGCGCAGATCGCCATCGCCTGGATCCTGACGAAGCCAGGTGTGACCGCGCCCATCATCGGCACGACGAGCTTGAATAACCTTCAGGATATTATCGGTAAGCCTTCAAGGACACTCCGCCGGATGCGGGAACGTATCTTACTGAGCAAATACGTGGCAGGTGGTCTCGACGTCGAGTTGTCCGAGGAGGAGGTCAAGTATCTCGAGGAGCCGTATAAGCCGATGGAACCCATCGGGTTACGTTAGAGGTGGACAATCGAACGAGCATTAGCATACACTCACGAATGCGTCCGACGCATCTAGGGCAAGAAGCAGAGAAATTGAGGAAGTCGCTGAAGTTAGTGACGTTGTATCAAATTAATTCACGGTACAAGCCAAGTTCAATGAGCTGGATAAGTTGAAAGACTCGGGCAGGTAAGCTGCAAGAATTGAAGTAAGAGGAGGAGGAAGAGGATGATGATGAGGACGACTCGAGCGAGCCTTTGGGCGCGCGCTAAGCCTGTACCCAGCGGAGTGCCCCGGGCCGCGGCTTACACTGAAGTCGACTTTGCTTCCTGACTACCTTCATGGTCCCTCGGACGTTCCACCGCCTATCTAGAAACAGAAAAGGATAGGAAGAATGGAATAGCATGCATTCATACCCTCAACATGTCTCAAGCTCCATGAACTATCGTAGTCCTAGGCCTCAACCAAGTTTTCAACATCGTTGAGCGAACGGAGAACGGATTGGCCGATCGGACTATGGATCAGGAGAGACAACGCAAACCTTGCGGTGTGTGCGCCGGCCACTGAAGTTTACTCAGCGGATGGGGTCCTATGCTATTCTGGGGGATGCAGGTGACACTGAGCACCGAGATACTTAAATCCATACCCCCCGTGCGACGGACAGTGATCACAGTTGTCGCTCACGCCGACTCAGCCGCCGCGACGACCCTGGACCTCAAGCCTCAGGTCCGTTGAACATCAAATACCATGGCTAGCAAGAATATGACCTATGGTACGTACTCCAAGGTTTGTATCGCTCTGCACACCCTACTGACCAGAAGAATTGGCTTAGTGCGCCTGGGAAACTCTGGCCTTAAGGTGTCGAGGATCATCCTGGGATGCATGTCGTATGGCGATCCTCGCTGGGCGGCTTGGGTTCTCCCCGAAGAGGAGTCCGTTAAGCACATCAAATTTGCGTACGTCTGTTTATGACTCCACGACGTCGCATTGCTTATCCCCATGATTTATAGGTATGACCATGGGATCACAACGTTTGACACTTCAAACGTGAGTAAACTGACACTGTGGATGACAGGAGATGCTGATGTGTACGATCTGCAGGTGTACTCGAACGGACAGTCCGAGATCATCATTGGGAAGGCGATCAAGCAGTACAATCTGCCTCGCGACGAGCTCGTCATCTTGACGAAGGTGCCGTGGTGCCGCATCCGGGGTCATACATTTGGTAACTGATGATGAAACGTTATCAAGGTTTACTTCCCGGTCTCGAAGGACATTGGGGTGCACATCCCGCCGAACCCCGAAGAGGTCGGGATCATCAACCAGCACGGTCTCAACCGCAAGGTGCGTTGCGCCTCGTTTGCCTCGGTTCACGTCCCTCACCGCATCCGATTTGTCTGCAGCATATCTTTGACTCTGTAAAAGACAGCCTCAAGCGGCTGCAGTTAGACTACATCGACGTCTTGCAGTGTTAGTCTCCCCAAACGCTGTGCGCAGCCTCGTACTAACCTTCAGGGGCTTAGGCCATCGCTTCGACTATACGACGCCTATCGAGGAGACGGTCCGTAACGCTGGGCTCATCGACATGTGTGAAGCTGACTATGTTCGCAGATGCAAGCCCTGCATGACGTCGTCAAGGCAGGCTACGTTCGGTACATCGGCATGAGCTCGTGCCATGCCTACCAGTGTGAGTCGATCTTCTGAGCCGCATCCAACTGTGGCGGATTATACTGACTTCAGTCTTATTCAGTCCATCAGATGCAGAGTGCGTGTTCTATTGCATGCGACATCCTTTGAATGCGACTCATGGATGCGCAGACTACGCTATCAACAACAAGCTTACCCCGTTCATCTCCATGCAAAATCACTACAGCCTCATCTACCGCGAAGAAGAGCGCGAGATGTTCCCGACGCTGAAGGTTCGTCGTCCCTCCACTCTTCGGTGCCGCCTTCTCACATTGGTTCCTGTAGATGTTCGGTGTTGGATCTATCCCATGGTCGCCTCTCGGTCGCGGTCTGCTTACGCGTCCCGTTGGCGAAGACTCGACCCGAGAGAACTCTGACAGGCGAGCCTCGCTGCTCCGCTCTCGCTCACGGGTTTAGACTGATACCAATTCGTATCGCAGGATGATGGCCCGCCACAAGAACGACGTTGTCCCACTTATCAGGAACCGGTGTGTGCCCCACTGCCTGAAACATCGTTTGAGCATCTGACGTACCTCTCGTCATAGCGTCGAAGAGCTTTCGAAGCGCAAGGGCGTGAGCATGGCGCAGATCTCCCTCGCCTGGATCCTGTCGAAGCCCGGGGTCACTGCGCCTATTGTCGGGACGACGAGCCTCGAGAAGCTGGCGGACCTGCTTGCGGCGCTCGACTTGAAGCTGACCGAGGAGGATATCAAGTTCCTGGAGGAGGAGTACAGGCCGTTGGCCGTTGCCGGACATGTCTAAGTCGTAAAAGCAGACGCAGTTCTCAAGCCTGAGATGTACAATAAAGAGGTTCAATGACTAGTCGACTATGTCCCCAATGCATACGTGTTCCTTAATATTGTTACTTATTTGAGTACGCGCGTCCGTGTGGTTTGCGCTCGAAACCCGCAGAATCTCTGCCGCACCCTGCCTCCCGGCCCGGCTGATTGCCGGTACCTGACCCACACCTGGATCCGAGCGCTAATCTACTTGTACCCCCCTGCCAGTGAGATCGTTCAACATCGTTGGCATGTCATTATTCGAGTTCTCCTGGTTTACTGTCACTTCGAAATATCGTTCAAGGGAAAGAAGCTGTATGTCAGGAATGTTCTTCGGACTTGGAGACTTGTGTCCCAGCTTCCCGAGTCGTATGACGACAACCGCTCGCCGCTTTCATGCCAGCCATTCAAGTTTCTACCACGTTGACGTCGGACCATACCACGGGAGGATATGGTATTGCTATCATCCTGCGAGCTGCGATTCCGAAAATCATAGCTCACCGCAGTCTACAGATGTCGTGCCAGTGATGTCGCCTCGGCACTTCAGATAGGCCACAACACCGAAAAGGGCAGGCACCCACTAGATGTCCGAAGTACCCGTCGTATATATTGACGCCTCCCTTACCGGTGGTTAACCAGCAACAAGCAGCGACTTATCTTGTCCTCTCAGTCTACCACTTGCGACCCTCAGACAACCTCAGATCAGCCGCCTGAACCCTCAGCACGATGGCCGCCATCGTGAACAAGATGAAATACGGTCAGTACTTCGTCCAACGATGCCTCGCGTATGTCTACTCGCTGACACCCAGTTTCTCTACTATGATATGTAGTGCGCCTTGGAAACTCGGGTCTCAAGGTTTCGAAGATCATACTGGGCACCGCGCTCTGGGGCAACCCGAAGTTCCTCCCATGGGCGACCATCGACGAGGAAGCCGCCACTGCCCAGGTTAAGCTTGCGTACGTTGCGGGACTGTTGGTCTCAACGTCTTCCGTGACTGATGTGCGCTCAGCTACGAGAACGGCATACAGACCTTCGACACTGCGAACGTGAGTGGACCGTCCGCCCCATGCCCTGACGGGAGTGCTGACTGGTATGCAGATCTATTCGATGGGCCTCGCTGAGAAGTACCTTGGCAATGCGATTCGGAAGCTGAATCTCCCACGCGAGGAGCTCGTCATTATGACTAAGGTGCGAGAGCTACCCCCCCCCGTCCCGACGCTTCGACTGACATCGCTTTCGTCAGATCGGTCTCCCGTTCATCTCGCTCGACGACCCCGAGGCCCATCAGAAGTACGCGGATCCGGAGCGCAACGGGATCGTCAACCAGAAGGGTCTCAACCGTAAGGTCAGTCCGCCCCGTGCGCTCTCGGTACTCTCGGGCCTGGCTGTATGCTGAGTACGGCTGCAGTACATCTTCGACGCGGTGAAGGCTGCTCTTGCGCGGATGCAGCTCGAATACATCGATGTCTTGCAATGTGCGTACTTCCGATATCAATGTTCCGCCCTTATTTATTGACCTCGGCTCGTAGGCCACCGCTTCGATCCCGATACCTCGATTGAGGAGACGGCACGGCCTCATTCTTCTCGGATATTACTGCAAAGGTCTCACTCTTTTCCGTAGATGCGCGCTCTTCATGATGTCGTCCAAGCGGGCTACGTGCGCTACATCGGCATGAGCTCATGCTGGGCCTACCAGTGTACGTCTACTGTTATCAATAGGGGTTTACTGTCTACATATGCTGATGAGCCGTTCTTGAACAGTCCAGGTTATGCAGAGTATATCCAACTTGAGCTTCTAGCACTGTGATCTCACGCTAACGGCGATCCGTAGACTACGCCATCAAGAACAACCTCACCCCGTTCATCTCCATGCAGAACCACTACAACCTCCTATACCGCGAAGAGGAGCGCGAAATGTTCCCTACTCTCAAGGTGAGCCCCTGTGCTTCGTTCCTGGAACGGTGACTCATTCGGGTCATAGATGCTCGGCGTCGGGTCGACCCCTTGGTCCCCTCTTGCCAAGGGTCTACTCACCCGCCCGCTGAGCGCGCAGACCGCTACTATCCGGGGCAAGGGTGACCCGTAAGTGCTGGTCTGCTGTCCTCATTCGTGCCCAGCTGAAGCCACGACGCGCAGTTCGCTGGAGAAGTACAAGAGCGCCGCTACCCAGCCCATTGTCGAGCGGTGCGTGTCTTACCCTTATAACTTCCAAATTGACCACCAATTCCTGGACAGTGTCGAGGAACTTGCGAAAAAGAAGGGCGTTAGCATGGCCCAGATCAGTCTCGCGTGGCTCATGCACAAGGAAGGCGTCACTGCCCCAATCGTCGGCCCGACTAGCCTGGAGAAGCTGCAGGACCTTATCGGTGCGTCGCTTCCCCGAAATGCTTTGTTGAATATGCTCTAACTAAGTCGGCATACAGGGAGCGTCGAAGTAGAGCTGAGTGCGGAGGAGATGCGCTCCCTCGAGGAGCCCTACGTGCCTGTACCTATCTTCGGACACTCTTGAGGGTGACAATTAATGGCGACATGTACTGCTGCTTACGTCTTTTCTGTCCTTACCATCACTCGCAATCCGTATTCTTCATATTATCTGCGTTTATCGTTGCTCGGTCGCGATGTGGGTCACGGTCGTCGGTAGGACGAGTTTGGGTGTGTTTGGCAAGAGCCCCATCAGAATTTCCCGAAAAGGGCGCTTCGAAGACGCTAGGGTTGGACTTTGTCACTTCGACCGTCACCATCACCACGGCATTTCCGAGTACCAGATTGCCACGATCTCCGCAATGTATGCCCCTGGTCGGTTGTGCCAGATTGTGCCTCATTCGTAGGAAATGATCTGCGTTGCACCGCTTTGAAGGCATCACCCCGACCATGACCAAATCGTGCTGGTGCGAATATTCAGGAAACTTGTCAACAGCTCCTCAATGACTGCCTCTGTCGTAGGATGCCTGCCATTCTGCGATACATAACCCGCCTTTTCTAGGATGCATCTGGCGCGCGCCCTGAAAGCTGCAGCCATGCTGCCGGTAAGCCCCGAGCAGCGAATATGCTGATCTTAGGCCCGACCTGATACGTATGTACCAGTGCGTACAAGTCTCCCGACCGGCGTATATGCCTTGGACAACGCTCACTACGCTAGTGGTGAATCCAACCCAGATCCAACCGTGATCGTGGATGAGGTCATGGCGCTGGCGGCGACATGCCGCCATCAGTAAAATGCGCAACCTCTAGACGCTCTGGCCGGTCCTGGCTAGCGCTTGCGAGGTGTGTTCTCCCGCAACTACAGCACTGCCCGCGGCCGTAATACGCTCAGAGCTACATATCTGACCAGTATCTTGACAGCTGCAACCGAGAAAAAGCGATTTAGGGAGGTCGAAAATTTGGTACTGAACCCTGAGACCTCTGACGAGTTCTGAGGACGTCTGAACGTACTGGTTCAGAGGTCCTCAGAGCTGTGCAGGTTTTTCTGATGGCGTTCCCACTGATACCGAGGAAACCTGGTTGTCCGGCAGCGTGGCGGGGTAAGCTATCTGATCTTTTTGACTACACCTTGCGTACATAGCATAGAGCTCATGGGATTTGTTCATTACTCAGGCTAATGCAGGTGTCCGACTGAGGACTTCAAAATGGGCCCAATGTATCGGGATCAGATCCGCTAGGATGGATACACAAGGACGCACGCCGCCTCCCAACGAACGGGAAGAGACTTCCGTATCTGAGATCGGATCTACCTCAGTGATGCTCGGAGGATGTGTGGGTTCTATCTCGATGCTCGGGAGCGAGTGGGACGCTCCAGCTGAATTGTTTGGCACAGTGTTAGCCATAGCATTCCCAGGCGCTTGACATTCCGAGCATATATACCCCGCCTGAAGACGTTACCCCTCAAGCTCTCACCGGACACTCAATCCTCACACCACTTCGAACCCTGAGACTACCACGATGGCTCCTAAGATGCAGTATGGTGCGTGCTTGTTCGAGCAGACCGATGCGGATGCTGATCCTTGACGTGTAGTTCGCCTGGGGAACTCTGGACTGAAGGTGTCCAGGATCATCCTGGGGTGCATGTCGTATGGCTCTCCCGACTGGCAGAGCTGGATTCTTCCCGAGGAAGAGGCCATCAAACACATCAAGTTTGCGTACGTATCTTGCTTGAGTGTCGATTCCGGCTGACGTGCATTCCGTCAGGTATGACCATGGTATCCAAACATTCGACACCGCAAACGTGAGTTCACCGTCATCATGTTGCGCAATATCCCGGTTCTCAGCGAGAGATGATTGCAGGCGTACTCGAACGGTCTCTCAGAGGTCATTCTTGGAAACGCCATCAAGAAGTTGGGCTTGCCCCGGGAAGAGCTCGTCATTATGACCAAGGTTCGTCTCGTCCAAAAACGCTTCCAGCTTGACTGAACACCCCGAACGAAGCTCTGGAGCCCTGTGCTGAAAGAGTACGGCATGAACCTGGCGGCTCTCGGCAAGAAGCCCGAAGAGCTCGGCGTGATTAATCAGAAGGGCCTCAGCCGCAAGGTACGCACTACTCTACCACGCATGCACTTGGTCCTGGATCTGACAACGTCCCATAGCACATCTTTGACTCGGTCAAGGCTAGCCTCGAGCGTCTGCAGGTGGACTACATCGATCTTCTTCAATGTGAGATTCTCTCGGGGGATGAGGACGTGTCTGATTGGTATCTCAGGTCACCGCTTCGACTACGATACTCCTATTGAGGAGACGGTGCGTCCATTTGGCGTGCATATGAGCCAGTGACTGACCTCGTGATGCAGATGCAAGCTTTGCATGATGTCGTCAAAGCCGGCTATGTGCGTTACATCGGCATGAGCTCGTGCTGGGCGTACCAGTGTATGTCCTCCCCCTGTATTTGGAGAGTTCGGTACTGACCTACATCCATCTGTAGTCCACGCCATGCAGAGTACGTTTGGGCATTCATGCCGTCCAAGACTCTCGCTAACGGCGCGAACTTGCAGACTACGCTATCACGCACAACCTCACTCCGTTCGTCTCCATGCAGAACCACTACAGCTTGCTGTATCGCGAAGAGGAGCGCGAGATGTTCCCGACTCTCAAGGTAAGCCGGGTGCGCACGCGAGTGAAGCGATATCGGCATGCTCACAGGGCGTCGTCTCCGTCTCTTAGATGTTCGGTGTCGGCTCGATCCCCTGGTCTCCGCTGGGGCGTGGTATGCTCACACGCACAGTCCGCGATGCGAGCCTCCGCGGCAAGACGGACAAGTACGCGTCCACGTACGACATCCCGTTCCTGGATGCCCTTACCACCAGGTACGGGAAGATATGCGGGCTGTCCTCATCCATTGTGCTGATTTTCGGGATCTATAGGATTGCCGAGATCGCGAAGAAGAAGGGTTTTAGCATGGCACAGATCTCGCTGGCGTGGATGCTCACCAAGCCTGGCGTAACCGCCCCCATTATTGGGACGACCAGTCTGGCCAATCTCGAGGACATACTCGGTGAGCCGTTCTGCTATAGTAGTCTGTTTTGGGAAGCACTAATTCATTGTCATCCAAGGTTGTCTTGACGTCGCCCTCACCGAGGAAGAAGTCAAGTACCTTGAGGAGCCGTACAAGCCCAACAACGTGATCGGGCACTTCTGAAACTAGGAGCGTTCTGTAGACGTCGAGAGCGTACGTGATGATTCCACATGACGAATTATTAGAGAACAATTGTGCCCGTCTTCCAGTCAGTATGATGTGTTGTATTTGCGTTTCAATGTGATCATCATTCCGCGATGATGTCATGCGAGTCCGTAGGATGAGTTTGACACTGTTTGGCAAGAGCTTCATCAAAGTTTCCTAAAAAGGTACATCAAAGGTCTCCCCCTGACGTTCGACCACGACCCTCATCACCATCCCCTTAAGTACCAGCCATCGCTCGGCCTGTGCGCGTCCTGTTTTCGGAGCAAGAATATCATCACGAATTACAGCAGCACAACAACCACAACGGTATTTAGAGATGTGCCTTGTAAACATGGGTCACGAGTGCCGGTAAGTCCCGAACAGCGATTCTCTCTGATTCTGCCAACCCTGACTGGCTTTGTATACACGACAGCATCGCCCGACCGGAATATATTTGTCACACGGTCTGCTACGTCAGTGGTGAATGCAGCGTGGACGCGAATGGATCCAGCGGCACCTCGGGATGCCGTGTTCCCATGGATGCCACCCAACCTTATTTCTCAGCGGCGTGCAAGTAACACGGTAAGAAATTCATTTGCCCTGCCCTTATCGCGCATTCTGTAATGAGGTTTTCTAGATATCTGAACTTGTGATTCAGACTTGAGCCCGACATATCAAGATCATATTCTGCGCAAGCAAGCTCCCTGAACGGTGAACGTTTCGCTTATCTGAGAGCTTCTCAGTCTAGATCATCGGAGAATGGGTGGGTACTATCTCTATGTTAGAAGCAAGTCGAATGCTGTCAGCTGAACAGTTTGGCTTAATGTTAGCTACAGCTTTCCCAGGCGCTTGACGTTGCGAGCATATATACCTCTGCTGGAGACGTCACCCGTCAAGGCGAACTCAATCCTCATCGCTGACCATTGGAGACTTCAACGATGGCGCCCAAGATGCAGTATGGTGAGCAGCCCTTTCCTTTTCACCTTTTCTAGGTCGCCGAACCCGGGCGCTGATGTATATGATGCGCAGTTCGTCTCGGAAACTCCGGACTGAAGGTGTCCAGAATCATCCTGGGATGCATGTCGTATGGCTCTCCCGACTGGCAGAGCTGGATTCTTCCCGAAGAAGAGGCTATCAAGCATATCAAGTTCGCGTGCGTGGTTTGCCTTTGATTGAAGCGTCGATCCAACTGAGGGCCCGCATTCCATCAGGTACGACCACGGTATCCAAAGCTTTGACACCGCGAATGTGAGTGGTTCGCACATGTGTGTATTGTATTTATTCTGAAGCTTCTCGTGCAGGTGTACTCCAACGGGATGTCGGAGATCATTCTTGGAAACGCCATCAAGAAGTTGGGCTTGCCTCGCGAAGAGATTGTCATCATGACGAAGGTAAGGTTCCTTGTCCGAGGATGGGCTTTTATGGCTGATCGCCCGGGGTCCAGCTGCACAGCCCTGTGTTGAAAGAGTACGGCATGAACTTGGCGGCCATCGGTAAGACGCCCGAAGAGCTCGGCGTGATCAACCAGAAAGGACTCAATCGCAAGGTGCGCACTATTCCTAGTCTACTACGTCTAAACTCGGCTCAAAATCTGACTGCGTCGCGTAGCATATCTTCGACTCGGTCAAGGCTAGCCTTCAGCGGCTTCAGTTGGATTATATCGATCTGCTGCAATGTGCGTTGCTGCGATTATTGGCGGGAGCGCCTCTCATCAGGGTTTTTAGGTCACCGTTTTGACTACGATACACCCATTGAGGAGACGGTGCGCACCTTCCGTTTGTATGCGAGCTGCCGGTTGAGTTCATGACGTAGATGCAAGCGCTGCATGACGTCGTCAAGGCTGGCTATGTGCGCTACATCGGCATGAGCTCGTGTTGGGCGTACCAGTGTGAGTGGTTTTGGTTGCACCATCCTGGATAATTTGGGACTGACATGAGGTTATCGGTTAGTCCACGCGATGCAGAGTAAGCCGAACACGCGCTCTGGGCATAATACACCAGTCTGAGAGCAGAATATTGCAGACTACGCCATCACGCACAACCTCACGCCGTTCATCTCCATGCAGAATCACTATAGCTTGCTCTACCGCGAGGAGGAGCGCGAGATGTTCCCAACGCTGAAGGTCCGCCTCTTCCCCATGCCTAAAAGGACATTTGTTCACTCGAGATCTCGATCAGATGTTCGGCGTTGGCTCGATTCCTTGGTCCCCTCTCGGACGAGGCTTGCTGACGCGCACAGTTCGTGACGCGACGCTTCGTGGAAAGACGGATCGATACGCATCCACTTTCGACATTCCGTTCCTGGACGCTCTTACCATCAGGTGCGGTAAGATGTGCGAGTAACCTTGGCCGTCCTCATTGATGTTCGGACCTCCCAGGATTGACGAGGTTGCGAAGAAGAAGGGCGTCAGCATGGCGCAGATAGCGCTAGCGTGGATGCTCACGAAACCCCAAGTAACCGCACCTATCATCGGCACGACGAGTATGGCCAATCTCGAGGATATCCTCGGTGAGTCTCCATCTCTATCTGGTTCTCCCACGTAAGTACTGAGTTACTCATGTGACTTGAGGCTGCCTTGACGTCACTCTCACGGAGGAGGAGGTCAAGTACCTCGAGGAGCCGTACAAGCCCAACAAGGTCATCGGTCACTCCTAAAGCTGACATCGAGGGCCAAAGGTGTATGATATGGAGATGGATGTGGTACGTACGTTGAATGAAGCTCTCTCAGTGTAAACTACCGTTTTTGTACTCAGTATCGATGGGGAATACTATTCGAAAATTGTAGGATGTGTTTGGCCCTATTTGGCAAGAGCTCCATCAAAGTTACCTGAAACGGTCTAACGCTGCTCACTCCTTCGACCGTTACCATCATCCTTGCACTTCTCAGTACCAGCGATCTCGACGATGATGTTAAGATTGCCGATCACACGAGGTACTTAAGGCAGTGGCATTGATTCGCATGTTCTCATCACGCGCATCCGCGGCCGCACCATTTCATGCTGACTGCTTTCCCGACCGGCGATTCCTCCGCCGCCAACTACGTCAGGGGATGAACACAGTTCTGCCACGCGTGTAGGCTCGGTGGCACGGACGGGTGACCGTGTTCTCGCCTAAACCTTATTCACTCAGATAGCATCCCACAGTGGGTAAACCATCCTTCCGTCCTCTTTCTGTAACATTCTGACGCACCATTGCCCCTATCGATTCCGAAGGTTACAGACCGAGCCATGGAGGCTAATTGTCAAAGCTAAACTGGTACGCTTACACCTATTGTCAAAGACCGCGCGCTCTGCATGGGCACCGGAGGGTACGTGATGTTCAGGCGGGGCATGTCATGTTTTCTCCGAGCGGGGAATATCTGCTCGCTTATCGGTGATCGGTCTCGATCTTACGGAGTGGGGGTGGGTTATCTAGGTATGTGCGTAGTCAGCTCAATTGGTTGGTACGTTCCCAGCCTGCCCCGCAGCGTATATAGCCCATCGTTGGCCCCGGCGGTCCTGTCCCCAACTTGAACGCGGCGCACACCACTGGACCCACTATGGCACCCAAGATGCAATATGGTATATTGCTCCTCAATCGCTGGCGTCTATTCTCTGACACACCTTCAATGTACAGTTCGTCTCGGAAACTCCGGATTGAAGGTGTCCAGAATCATTCTAGGATGCATGTCGTACGGCTCCCCGGAGTGGCAAAGCTGGGTGCTTCCGGAAGAGGAAGCCATCAAGCACATCAAATTCGCGTTCGTGATCTGCATTGATCAAACTGTCGATCCCTAGTATTGACGTGCGTGGTTGTCTTCCTAGTTATGATCACGGCATCCAAACCTTCGATACTGCCAACGTGCGCGCGCCTTGTCCAGTTGCGATCCGCGTATTCTCACCATATGGCTCGTATAGGTGTACTCAAACGGTCTCTCGGAGATCATTCTTGGCAACGCGATCAAGAAGTTGGAACTTCCGCGCGAGGAGCTCGTCATCATGACGAAGGTACGTGTATCTTACCGCGGTCGCGAACGTGGACTCAACGTTCGGCAGCTCTTCAGCCCTGTCATGAAGGAGTATGGTACGAACCTGTGGTATACGGGGAAGAGTCCGGAAGAAGTCGGCGTCATCAACCAGAAGGGCCTCAACCGCAAGGTATGTGCGCATACCCAAAACAACCGCGCGATCCTTTGGTTGAGCAGGTTGTGTATCTTTCAGCACATCTTCGACTCGGTTCAAGCTAGCCTCAAGCGTCTGCAAGTCGATTACATCGATCTCTTGCAATGTGCGCGCGGATAACGTCTCGACGAGTAACATTGATTAATCAGTTCCACAGGCCACCGCTTCGATTACGACACACCCATTGAGGAGACGGTGCGTCTGTTTACCCATATGCATGAAATCCTGGCTGATTTGCGGTAGATGCAAGCCCTCCATGATGTCGTCAAGGCCGGATGGGTGCGCTACATCGGCATGAGCTCGTGCTGGGCGTACCAGTGTATGTCCTCCCCCGGTATTCGGAGAAATCGGTACTGACATGCATCCGTCTGTAGTCCACGCCATGCAGAGTACGTTTGCCCATTCATGTCGTTGAAGACTCTCGCTAACGACACGAACTTGCAGACTACGCTATCACGCACAACCTCACCCCGTTCGTCTCCATGCAGAACCACTACAGCTTGCTGTACCGCGAGGAGGAGCGCGAAATGTTCCCGACGCTCAAGGTCAGCTCGGGTTTCTCCTAAAGCCCGAAGCGATGAAGGCACTGATGTGCTGTGTATTTTCTCAGATGTTCGGCGTCGGGGCAATTCCTTGGTCCCCTCTTGGACGAGGTCTCCTGACGCGTACAACCCGGGATGCGACGCTCCGTGGCAAGACAGACAAGTTCTCAGCCACATACGACATGCCGTTCTTGGACACCCTCACAACTCGGTACGGCATTTCATCCCCGCGGTTCCGTCGTGACAGTCAGCTGATCTAGGCGATCGCAGGATCGACGAGATTGCGAAGAAGAAGGGCGTCAGCATGGCTCAGGTCTCGCTGGCTTGGATGCTCACGAAGCCTGGCGTGAGCGCTCCCATCATAGGGACGACGAGTCTGACCAACCTCGAGGACATCCTTGGTTAGTACTCCTTTTGTTCTTATATGTCAGCGTCCTGAATTTGGCATGATCGAAGGCTGCCTCGACGTCACCCTGACAGAGGAGGAAGTGAAGTACTTGGAGGAACCGTATACACCCAGCAAGATTAGCGGGCATTCATGATGCAATAGTTGAGAAGAGTGAGGACATCGGCGACGGTACTACTACTAGTACTATGATGTACGGCGCCGTTAACATGTTTGACTCCGTTCGGACACGGCTGAGGCAATCGTTGCTTCTGAGGACTATATCGACGCACAAGAAGATAATCACAGTCAGCCATGTTCTCATCCGGGGTAGGTCTACTTCGATCCTCACCATTGGTGTCCCGTGTAAGAGCTGCGTGTGTCGTGATGATGACGGCCGAGGTTCCGACCGGCGCTTGACTCTCCTTTCCGTCCCACCATGTACGTCAGCAGTGAATGCATTCTACCACACCCCAGCTGAAGACTTACAGCCGTTTTGAGGAGCCTCTAGCGTTTAAAATGGCCTCCCACACTGGAGATGAGGAAACATACCCGCTGAACTGTCGCGGCTCACGATGTCGCCCAAGATGCAGTACGGTGAGCAGATCGCCGCGCCCTCTCAAGGTCGTACGCTGATGCCACTTTGATCTTCAGTACGCCTCGGCAACTCTGGATTGAAAGTATCCAAAATTATCCTTGGGTGCATGTCGTACGGCTCTCCTGAGTTCCAGAGCTGGGCTCTTCCTGAGGAAGAGGCGATCAAGCACATCAAATTCGCGTATGTAGTCTTACCTCCATGCCTCCGATCTTATGCTGACGGATTGTTGCGGCAGGTATGATCATGGTATCCAGACGTTCGATACCTCTAACGTGAGTGTGTCGTTACATATACGCTTACTCTGCCCTAACGTACTCTCTCCCGTTCAGAACTACTCGAACGGTCTCTCTGAGATAATCCTCGGGAACGCGATCAAGAAGCTGGAGTTGCCTCGCGAGGAGATCGTCGTTATGACCAAGGTATGGCTAGCATCCATAAGCACTTGCGGACTAAGACTGATAGCCCCTACACCGCAGCTCTACGCTCCAGTCATGAAGGAGTACGGAATCAACTTCTGGGCGCAGGGCAAGTCGCCGCGGGACTTCGGCGTTATAAACCAGATGGGGCTCAATCGCAAGGTGTGCATCTTTCTTCTACATGACCAAGTCTCCGCCTGACCATGGTCTATATCGTCGCAGTACATCTTCGACTCGGTCCAGGCCAGCCTGAAGCGATTGCAACTAGACTACATCGACGTCCTCCAATGTGCGCTCCTGGAAAAACGAGAGGGAGTTACATCTACTGACGACTGGGAAAGGTCACGGCTTCGACTACGACACACCTGTCGAAGAGACGGTACGTTCGGGTCGCTGATTGCACCTTGAGGCATCCACCCGCTGACTTGTATAATAGATGCGAGCCCTTGACGAAATTGTGAAGGCAGGGTGGGTCCGCTACATCGGAATGAGCTCCTGCTGGGCGTACCAGTGTGAGTCATCCATCTCGAGTTGCTCGCGAATGTTACAACTAATCCGGCCTTCCTACCAGTCCAAGCCGTGCAGAGTACGTCGCGCGCAGAGCGCGCTTCGTGGATAAATACGATGCCATCACCCAAAACCTTACGCCGTTCATCTCCAAGCAGAACCAATACAGCCTGAGTCTGTTGTATCGGGAAGAGGAGCGCGAGATGTTCCCGACGCTGAAGGTGAACCGCGACGTCCATACTCACAGTCATACACACTCATGCTGACTCTTATCCTAGATGTTTGGCGTCGGCTCAATTCCCTGGTCCCCTAGGCTGGGACCGGGATTGCTCACGCGCACCACTGCTGCCCGGAACCATACGTGCCTGTACCCGTCTTCGGGCACTTTTGAGGGTGACTAGCAATGGCCACATGTACTACTGCTTACATCTTTTCCGTGATTACCATCGCTTTCGATTCTTATTATTCATGGTGTCTGCGTTTATCATAGCTCGGTCACAATGTGTGCCACGATCGTCGGTAGGACGAGTTTGGGTGTGTTTGGCAAGAGTCCCATCAAAATTGCCCGAAAAGGGCGCTTCCAAGACGCCAATGGTTGGACTTTTGACTTTGACCGTCACCATCACCACGACAATTCTGTGTCGCACCGCTTTGAAGGCATCACCCCGAACACGACCAAATTGCGAGCCGGAGGCGGATCATGTACTACTACTGGTGCGAATTTCACACAGGAAACTCGTCGACTGTCTCTCTATGAGAGCCTCCGTCGTAGGCTGCCTGCCACTTCTTCAATGTATAACGCGCTTTTTCTAGATTACATGAAGCCCGAAGAGCTCGGCGTCATTAACCAGAAGGGCCTCAGTCGCAAGGTACGTACTACATCACCACTCATGCATTTAGCTTAGGATTTGACAGCGTTCCTCAGCACATCTTTGACTCGGTGAAGGCCAGCCTAGAATGTCTCCAGGTGGACTACATCGATCTGCTCCGATGTGCGCTGCTGGAAATATTTTCCGCGGGGTGTCTCTAATCGGAGGTTTTCAGGTCATCGCTTCGACTACGATACTCCTATTGAGGAGACGGTGCGGTGCGTCCATGCGGCGCATATATGAGCCGGCGGCTGACTTCGTGACGCAGTCAAGGCCGGCCATGTGCGTTACATCGGCATGAGCTCGTGCTGGGCGTATCAATGTATGTCTTCCCCGCATTAGGAGCACTCTTCAGTACCAGCGATCTCGACGATGTCATTGAGATAGCTGTCTACACGAAGTAGTGCGGTGGCATTCAATCGCAGGTTCTCATCACGCGCATCTGCCGCAGTACCATCGCATGCTGACTGCTTTCCCGACCGGCGATTCCGACTGCGGCGCCAACTAAGTACGTCAGGGAATGAATACAGTTCTGCCGCACGTAGGATCGGTGGTACGGGTGGGTGGCCGCTTTCTTGGCTAAACCTTATTTACTCGCTCAGATACTATCCCACAGTGAGTAATTAATCCTTCCGTCGTCTTTGTGCAACACTCTGAGTCCTGACCCACCATTCAAGTCGCTATCGACTCCCAAAGTTATCGACTGAACCATGGAGGCTCATTATTACGCTTCGAATGCTGGATTACCTAGACACATCGTCAAAGTTCGCGTGCTCTGCATGGGCACCGGGGGTACATGTTTCTCATATTCTCTCCGAGCGCTTATCTGGATCTCACGGAGTGTGAGTGGGTCATCAAGGTATGTACGAGTGGATCATCTAGGTATGTACGTAGTTAGCTGGTCTGTTTCAAGTGGGTACACTGTACCGTTCCCAGCCTGCGTCGCAGCGTATATAGCCCAGCGTTGGCCCCGGTGTTCCTGCCCTCAACTTGAACGCGGCGCACACCACTGGACTCACTATGGCACCCAAGATGCAATACGGTATGTGGCGCCTTGGTTGCTGACGATTATTCTCTGACGCACGACTCCAACGCACAGTTCGTCTCGGAAACTCTGGACTGAAGGTGTCCAGGATTATCCTAGGATGCATGTCGTACGGCTCCCCGGAGTGGCAAAGCTGGGTGCTTCCGGAGGAGGAAGCAATCGAGCACATCAAATTCGCGTTCGTGATCTGCATTGGTCAAACTGTCGATCCAGTATTGACGCGCGTGGTTGTCTTCCTAGTTATGATCACGGCATCCAAACCTTTGATACTGCCAATGTGCGCGCGCCTTGTCCAGTTGCAATCCGTGTATTCTTACCACGTTGGTCGTACAGGAGTACTCAAACGGTCTCTCGGAGATCATTCTTGGCAACGCGATCAAGAAGTTGGAACTTCCACGCGAAGAGCTTGTCATCATGACGAAGGTACGCGTACCTGACCGCGGTCGCGAACGTGGACTCAACGTTACGCAGCTCTACAGCACTGTGTTGAAGGACTATGGTAAGAACCTGTGGTATTCGGAGAAGAGTCCGGAAGAATTCGGCGTCATCAACCAGAAGGGTCTCAGCCGCAAGGTATGTGCACATACCCAAAATAACTGCGCGATCCTTGGGTTTAGCGGGTTGACCATCTTGCAGCACATCTTCGACTCGGTTCAAGCTAGCCTCAAGCGTCTACAAGTCGATTACATCGATCTCTTGCAATGTGGGCGGCGCGATAACCTCTGTGCGAGTAATATCGGTTAACTAGTTCCACAGGCCACCGCTTCGATTACGACACTCCCATTGAGGAGACGGTGCGTCATTTTGCACGCATACACGCAATCTGAGCCGACTTGCAGTACAGATGCAAGCCCTCCATGATATCGTCAAGGCCGGATGGGTGCGCTACATTGGCATGAGCTCATGCTGGGCCTATCAATGTGAGTCATTTCGTTCAGTTACGCTGATTATATCGAAACTCACACAGCCGCCCCACTAGTCCATGCGATGCAGAGTACGTTGCTTGCGACCGGAGCCGTGACGCCACTCTGATCATGGAAACTTGCAGACTACGCGATCACGCACAACCTCACCCCCTTCATCTCGATGCAGAACCACTACAGTCTGCTCTACCGTGAGGAGGAGCGCGAGATGTTTCCGACGCTCAAGGTCAGCTCGCTCCTAAAGCCCTGAAGCGACGAAGGTACTGATGTACCGTATCTTTTCCCAGATGTTGGGCGTCGGGGCAATTCCTTGGTCCCCTCTTGGACGAGGTCTCCTCACGCGTACAATCCGGGATGCGACGCTCCGTGGCAAAACAGACACGTTCTCAGCCACATACGACATGCCGTTCTTGGACACCCTCACAACTCGGTACGGCGTATCATGTCTGCGGTTCCATCGTGACAGTCAGCTGATCTAGGCGATCGCAGGATCGACGAGATTGCGAAGAAGAAGGGCGTCAGCATGGCGCAGGTCTCGCTGGCTTGGATGCTCACGAAGCCTGGCGTGAGCGCTCCCATCATAGGGACGACGAGTCTGACCAACCTCGAGGACATCCTTGGTTAGTACTCCTTTTGTTCTTATATGTCAGCGTCCTGAATTTGGCATGATCGAAGGCTGCCTCGACGTCACCCTGACAGAGGAGGAAGTGAAGTACTTGGAGGAACCGTATACACCCAGCAAGATTAGCGGGCATTCATGATGCAATAGTTGAGAAGAGTGAGGACATCGGCGACGGTACTACTACTAGTACTATGATGTACGGCGCCGTTAACATGTTTGACTCCGTTCGGACACGGCTGAGGCAATCGTTGCTTCTGAGGACTATATCGACGCACAAGAAGATAATCACAGTCAGCCATGTTCTCATCCGGGGTAGGTCTACTTCGATCCTCACCATTGGTGTCCCGTGTAAGAGCTGCGTGTGTCGTGATGATGACGGCCGAGGTTCCGACCGGCGCTTGACTCTCCTTTCCGTCCCACCATGTACGTCAGCAGTGAATGCATTCTACCACACCCCAGCTGAAGACTTACAGCCGTTTTGAGGAGCCTCTAGCGTTTAAAATGGCCTCCCACACTGGAGATGAGGAAACATACCCGCTGAACTGTCGCGGCTCACGATGTCGCCCAAGATGCAGTACGGTGAGCAGATCGCCGCGCCCTCTCAAGGTCGTACGCTGATGCCACTTTGATCTTCAGTACGCCTCGGCAACTCTGGATTGAAAGTATCCAAAATTATCCTTGGGTGCATGTCGTACGGCTCTCCTGAGTTCCAGAGCTGGGCTCTTCCTGAGGAAGAGGCGATCAAGCACATCAAATTCGCGTATGTAGTCTTACCTCCATGCCTCCGATCTTATGCTGACGGATTGTTGCGGCAGGTATGATCATGGTATCCAGACGTTCGATACCTCTAACGTGAGTGTGTCGTTACATATACGCTTACTCTGCCCTAACGTACTCTCTCCCGTTCAGAACTACTCGAACGGTCTCTCTGAGATAATCCTCGGGAACGCGATCAAGAAGCTGGAGTTGCCTCGCGAGGAGATCGTCGTTATGACCAAGGTATGGCTAGCATCCATAAGCACTTGCGGACTAAGACTGATAGCCCCTACACCGCAGCTCTACGCTCCAGTCATGAAGGAGTACGGAATCAACTTCTGGGCGCAGGGCAAGTCGCCGCGGGACTTCGGCGTTATAAACCAGATGGGGCTCAATCGCAAGGTGTGCATCTTTCTTCTACATGACCAAGTCTCCGCCTGACCATGGTCTATATCGTCGCAGTACATCTTCGACTCGGTCCAGGCCAGCCTGAAGCGATTGCAACTAGACTACATCGACGTCCTCCAATGTGCGCTCCTGGAAAAACGAGAGGGAGTTACATCTACTGACGACTGGGAAAGGCCACCGCTTTGACTACGACACACCCATCGAAGAGACGGTGAGTTCGGCTCGCAGTTTGCCCCCTGAGGTGTCCACCCGCTGACTTGAGTGATAGATGCGAGCCCTTGATGAGGTCGTGAAGGCCGGGTGGGTCCGCTACATCGGAATGAGCTCCTGCTGGGCCTATCAGTGTGAGTCATCCAATTCGAGCTGCTCACGAAGGTTAGGACTAATCCGATCTTCCTACCCAGTCCAAGCCATGCAGAGTACGTCGCGTGGAGAGCGTGCTTCGTGGATAAATAATTGATAACGGACGTCTGCAGACTATGCCATCACGCACAACCTTACGCCGTTCATCTCCATGCAGAACCACTACAGCCTATTGTATCGGGAAGAGGAGCGCGAGATGTTCCCGACGCTGAAGGTGAACCGTGACGTTCATACTCACTGTCATACACACACTCATGCCGACTCGTATTTCAGATGTTCGGCGTCGGCTCGATTCCCTGGTCTCCTCTGGGACGGGGATTGCTCACGCGCACCGCTGCTGCCCGGAAGGCTACTCTCCGCGGCCAGACGGACAAGTCATCGTCGGACGATATCCCGTTCCTGGACACCCTTACCTCCAGGTACACGCGCTCGCTTCCGTTGCATTGCTACGAATGAAGCTAAATCATTGTACGTCTCCAGAATCGATGAACTTGCCAAGAAGAAGGGCGTCAGCATGGCTCAAATTTCGCTGGCGTGGATGCTTTCGAAGCCGGGAGTCACAGCTCCCATCGTCGGGACGACCAGTCTCTCCAACCTCGAGGACATCCTCGGTGAGTGTCTTATGCAACGTACTATGTCTGGAGGCAAGTCTGACCTGAAGTTCGCAAGGTTCTCTTGACGTCATCCTCACCGAGGAGGAGATAAAGTATCTGGAGGAGCCGTACCAGCCGCTCAAGATCAACGGCCATTACTGAAGCGAACACCCTGAAACTGTTAGCACAGATCTCAGTTGTACTCTGGCCCGTCATGGCAATGACTTAGTGGGCCTACCACATACAAGATGTCCGGTGGGGCGAATAGCTATGGTGCATAACGTCCAAGAAAACCCTATCCCTCTCGAAGCCAGTCAAGGTGTTTGAAACGGTCTGGCCACTAGAGTGCCACGAGACCAATCCACGCAAGTGTGAACGGTGATCTGCGTCACCTAGACACGTAGTCAGTTTACAGGACAGTCGGGTGAAAGATGTCGGAACTCACGAGTAACTGTACCGTCCTTCCGACAGGACGGTAGCTACAGCTTCGGAGCGGTAGGTAACTCCGTATCGTTGGCCGACAATTTCACGCTGCCAGCGACGATGCGCAATCGTTCCCGGTACTGGTGCAGAGTATCGCCTTGAAGTTCGAACCGTTCCTCGAACGTTGCGCGTGAACGAACACCGTAGTTCAGGAAGAGGTAAGAGAATGCATCCAACTGCAAGCCGCGCTGCACGCAGGACTCTAGCGTATGCGCCACGGTCTCCAATTCGCCACACGCGGGATCCCGAGAGCCCAGCTGCAGTCTCTTCAACCCGACCAAGCCGCCGGGCTCGACTCGGACCAAATCCGCCAGGAACCCCTTCTGGTCTTCTCCGTGCACCGTCAGGTCGCACAACCGCGGGAACGTCTGCATGATCCAGAGGACCCCGTCGATGTAGAAGCTAGTTGATGCCCGATTGAAGCAGTAGTGTGGTGATGATGGCAGACTGGAAACCAACCAAGGGGTCGATTACATTGAGTATATGCCAGTATTCCGACACGGTCGCGTATAGTCGCTCAACACCTTGAACACTCCCGCGGAGGTAGCATCGGCCCTGGTCTCCAATGTAGAGCTCCGCTTCGTCGATGGAAGGAAACATCGGGAGACACGACCGGTCGGGCGGGAATGCTCTGTGCACCGCGGAACTCCTCCTCATCCTCCGCATCCTCTTCCGGCTGCGCCTCATAAAGGAGGTCGGTCGTTGCGGGAAAGGAGATGCGTCCTAGGACTCTAAAAATGCGCGATCCGATGTCGACCATGATGAATGTGCGGAGGTTTGGCAATTGCACAGCCGGGTTGTACTTGCCTGAGTCATTTGGATTAAACAAGGGGAGGCATTCGGAGAGCCTGAGAACCTCGAGCGCCGGACACCGCTGCAGGGTGTATAACAGGTCTTCGTTCGCGTATTTGTTGCAGCATGAGGTAAAGGAGGCTCCACAAGTTCTGCGGACAGTAGAAGGAGCGGCGCAGCCCACGGATAGTTCTCGGAGTTGTAGGCCCACGAAGTGGTTTACCAACGTCATGCAGTTGGTCTGGAACGAACGAAGGCGAGATGCTAGGGGGCCGTCCACCTTGGGTGCATTGTCGAAACTGTGCTTTGCACACCAGATGGACAACTTGTCGAGACTGGGGAGTAATATGTCCTCGAATCCATCGCCGAGCGAAGGATAGTCTGGAGAAATGAGGCATAAGGTCGACAGACGAGACAAGTCGTCAACTACTCGTCCGTCCTTCACCAGCCGCACACAGTCGTGGGTCATACCGATCCCGAAGGTAAGTGGAGACGACCTTCGCACAATCTCGGAGATGATGGGTCCATGTTGCTCGTCGTCGGAGGTGAGTACACCGATGACGTCGGGGTCAAGCAGTTTCACCCAGAACTCGGAAACGGCATGTATGATGGAGCGCCATAGCCGACATACGTGGGTGCATGTGATGCTCCGACGGCCGTCTGGCGAGACGCAACGGAAGACGTACATGAGGAGCCTCGGCGGGAAACATGTCGTTGATTGTTGATGAACGAGTTGCGTCTCGTACAGTGGGAGGACGTCCTCGAAGGCGATACAGGTGTTCATGCTATTTGGTACATATCAGGGCGTCTGCATACTATTCTGGGGGCCAGAGACGTACCTCAAAAAGCTTATACGAGTGCGTCGATGACGAGGGAGGAGTGCGAGGGAAAAGTCGTGAGCGAAGTCAAAGATCGTATGGAGCTAAGTAAGAGTTAGCGACTACGATAGACCTGATTCTATTCCGAGCTCCGAGTTTGCGACAATATACGGAATGTCTGGGGGGGGGCCGGTCTGCAGCGTGCGTACACAGTGGATGAGATGAACACGTTGACCATGCCTTCCCCTGGAGACACGGCATGAGCATGTCCTAATGTCTTGAAGATTTTCATGCGCGAGGTAAACGGTGAACGGATGCATAAAAACAATCGCATTGCGGTCCTACTCGGGTGCTGCATCGAGCCCACGTCGACCGCGTAGGTATGAACGGCACCAACGAATAAAACACACCTTCTATCCCTAACCAAATTCCTGAGGCCTGAGTCTCACTGCTCTCTCGCCGGCTTCTGATCCTCTACGACGAGCTTCCATCCGCCATACAGCTGGTTCACAATCGCGCCGCACTTCAACACGGCTTGAAGCTCCTTCGCCCTCTCTCGAGTAGAATGCGACTTGGCTTGGGCAGTATCCTTCTGCATTGCATGAATGTCAACTTCATGTGTGAGGGCATCGTCGACGGTGTCACCTACCTGTATGTCGTGGAACGTATTCGTCCGGCGGACAAAGAAATGACTGAAGTTGTATTATGAGTTGAGCGACTAGGAAGTGCGTAGAGTAGAGTGATAGAAATGCAGTATCTCGGATTGCTTTGCAGCCGGGCTTGCCATGATCCACGACGAGGCCGAGGCCGAGGGGGACGAAGTCGGCGGCGGGGGCGGAGATCGAACCTTGGACCTTCTTCCGATCGGAGTCCATTACTTTTTTGGTCGGCGTTTAGATCCCAAATTTACTTTCTATACTAGGCATTCAAGCCAGACCTAATTCTAATAACAACACTGCTTGATCTCCGACACTTACTAGGCTTCAGTTAGCTCGATTACCTACAGGTTTCTCCTGCCTCCGAATCCGGGTTCTTTCCTCAACTTCGAGCTGGTATACGTACATTCTTTCTCCATCATATCCTGGCGCATTCCTCGTGTCAATTTCCTCTGAAGTAATCTCAATACCTAGACGTGGACTCAGGTACCGGTGTTACAAATCGGTTGAGGATGTCTGTCATCGCCGTTGGCAATTACTGGCCCGGATTAACGGCCATCCAGCGGCTTGTTTGCTTGTGAGCTGTTTGCCTGTAGTTAATGGTTAGCGCGCTAACTATCTGCTACAGCGGTGCATCTTATTGCGATGTTGGATACGACATCCAGTCTCCGCACCCGACATCAGAGAACCCCCTTGGTGTCGACTTCCCCGGGATCACGTACTGCGAACCTGGCAAGCCCAATTGGGTCGGACATCTCGTGCTCCAAGTCAATGCTGGCAGGGATAACACCAACGCTCTCCTCGTATATGACTATGCCATTGGCGGTGACAGAGTAGACGGCGTCGGGCGACAGATACGCGAACAGTTTCTCCCTACCCTGGCACCAAAGCCGAAATGGGCTCCCTGGACATCTAGCGACACCCTCTTCGTGACATGGGTCGGCATTAACGACTGCGCTATGAACACGCGTGTGCTGGATCCGGCGAGTGCGACGCTGAAGAGCATCGACGGACTGTTCGCTGTCCATGAGGAGGTCTACCAAGCAGGCGCCCGCAACTTCTGTTTCGTGGACGTGCCCCCGACCTACAAGTTCCCTAACCGTAAGCGATGATGCCATTTGTGCGCGCCTTCTCTATGCTAACAGATCGCGGCAGGTCCCAAGTCGCACAAAACGGAGTTCACGGTGCTGACATGGAACGCAAAGCTCGGCGACGCCGCTCGTGCCTTCGCTACCGCCCATCCAGATGCGACGGTGCTGATCTGGTCTTCGTGGCACTTGTTCTCGCGAGTTTACAGCGACCCAGAAAGTTTCGGGTTCGGTGAAGAGGACTTGGCGGACGACGAAGGGGGCATCTTCATCGACGGACTCCACCCGACATCCGCAATGCACGCTATTGTTGCAGCGCAGATACTGGACTTTCTATCTGAAGTTCCAACCAAGCCGCAGTCGGATGAATGAGGAGCTTTATTTGAGAACCGGTGAGTCGAGTCCCCCTTTCTGGCGTGAGTACAGTCGCGGCGCAAAACGTCGAGTCCATTTTCCCGAGGTTACGCCGCTTACGGTACGTCTTGCTCGATATGAAGCTCACATGTCCTCGTTTCTAATTGTTATCTGGCGCTGAGCACAGGAGACCTGCCCCCTCTTCTGTGCCCTCTTTTCGTGCCGTGTTCCTGAGAACACCCGGGGGTTTTGAGACGTACCGGGCGTCGCAGCGCAGTTTGGACTGCCTACCGCACTCCCATTTCTAGGTTAAAGATGTTTGCACCATTCTTGCTTGCTCTACACAGTACAACATTGTGGAACACCTTTGACTTCAGCGCGTTTATAGAATGAGCTGTTTCATGCGCGAAGTCTGGCCGTGAGCCGGGGTGTGCAGCTGAGGTGGCGGGTGACTGGTTAATCAGTCGGCTACACCTCCAACCGCGGGTCTAAGAGCTAGAAGAGAGTCTCCGGAAAAACCTCGGAACTGCCCCACGGGGTACTATGTTCCTCCCCCACACAGTATAAGAACTCGAACGCTTCGCGCGAACCCACCCTTCCTCCATCCCTTCTACTGCACTCGTGCACTCAGGGGTGTATACTCACAAACCATGCGTCCTTCAGACTTTGCAAAGGCGTCCATCCCTGATGTGGTCGAGCAGTTGACTACTGACGAGGCTATCCTGCTCACCGCGGGTGTTGGCTTCTGGCACACACACGCTGTCCCTCGTCTCGGTATCCCGGCTATCAAGGTCACCGACGGCCCCAATGGTACGTGTATTCCCCCGTATAGTGTGGAATTGGTGTTCAGTTCTCGTAGGTGCTCGCGGTAACTACTTCTTCATGAGCACACCGGCGAAGTGCCTGCCGAGCGCAACCGCAATGGCGGCGACCTTCGACACCGCACTCATCGAGCGTGTCAGCCGCGAGCTCCTCGCGGAAGAGGTGAAGCTCAAAGCCGCGTCCGTCCTCCTCGGCCCGACGTGCAACATCCAGCGGAACCCGCTCGGGGGACGCTCGTTCGAGTCGTACTCCGAGGACCCCCATCTGTCGGGCATGATTGCGGCGGCGTACTGCAAGGGCATCCAGGAGGGCGGAATCGGGGCGTGCATCAAGCACTTTGTCGGGAACGACAAGGAGAACGACCGGTTTGGGTATGACTCGACTATGACGGAGCGTGCGTTGAGGGAGATCTACCTCATGCCGTTCATGCTCGCGGAGAAGTACGCCAAACCCTGGGCGTTCATGACTGCGTATGTGCTTGCCTCTGATCATGATTGGTGGTTGCTGACATGTTCTCTTACACAGATACAACCGGGTGAACGGAACGCACGTCTCGGAGAACCCCCACATCATCCGCGACATCCTCCGCAACGAGTGGAGGAGCAATGCGACGGTCATGAGTGACTGGTAAGCCCACCCTTTAAGTGCTTTACCGACTCGGTCGTTCATCCACCTTCAGGTTCGGTGTATATTCGATTGATCACGCGATCAACGCTGGCCTCGACCTTGAGATGCCCGGAACGAACAAGTGGCGTACCCTCAACCTCATGAATCGCTCGTAATCGTCCTACTCGCCCTCATACTTCTGCCTCTATTGACACAGGTGTTGTACACAGTATCGAGAGCAGGAAGATTACAAAGCGTACTGTGAAGGAACGCGCAGCGAAGGTTCTTGAGCTTGTCCAGAGGTGTGCTGCCGCCGCTCCCGAGGTACAAATCTCGCGACCCCATCAAATCTTGTCACTGATCATTGCACAGGTCCTCGACGGCGACCTCGTAGAGAAGACTGGGGACCGCCAGAGCGGAAGGGAACTCATGACTAAGGTTGCCAGCGAGTCTATCGTTCTCCTGAAGAACGAGGGTGCCCTTCTTCCGTTGAAGCCCAAGGTCAGTGACGCGGAGTAATCTCGTATCGTGTCCTACCATTCGCCCGTGTGCTGATGTCCTGGTGACATAGGAGCAAGGTTTGAAGAAGATCACCATAGTTGGCGGGAATGCGAAGGCGACCGTGCTGAGTGGTGGTGGATCTGCCGCACTCAAGCCGAGCTTCTTCGTGACGCCATACGAAGGCATTGTCTCCGCCCTCGGCGATGTGGCCCCCGACGTCGAGATCACGTACTCTGAGGGTTCACGATGTATGTTATTCATGTTCCCTTTGTATACCGGCAGTCGCTCACTGTTCTACCGCAGCCTACATGCAGATGCCGACTCTCGAGAACGAGATTCTCACTGAGGACGGTCAGCCCGGCTGGATGGGCTACTTCTACTCGCACCAGGACGACGATAGCATGACCCCACTGGATGCTGTTACGGCGACTCGCCACATCGACGAGACGCGTATCTTCCTTAGGTTCGTTGCATGATGTCTGCTCTTCTCGCTTTCGCCAACACATGCCCTCCGAGCAGCGTCGACTACCCCAAGGAACTCACGAAGCGCTTCACCCTCCGCCTGCGCGGCGTTCTCAAGCCCAGGGAGAAGGACACGGACTTCGAGTTCGGCCTCATGTCTGCGGGCCGGGCGAAGCTCTTCATCGACGACCAGCTCGTCATCGACAACTGGACGAAGCAGACGCGCGGGCAGGGCTTCTTCAACTGCGGATCCACGGAGGAGCACGGGGTGTTCAAGCTCAAGGCCGGCGTCAAGCACAAGGTCTTCATCGAGTTCTGTAACGTGCGCGCGCCTGCGGACGACGACCCGGTCGAGGCGATCATGGACGCCAACGGGGGTGTTCGGCTGGGCGGCGCGGAGGTACAACACCCCGACGAGCTCATGGCTACCGCGGTGAAGCTCGCTGAGGAGGCCGATGCGGTCATCGCCGTCGTCGGGCTGAACGCAGATTGGGAGACGGAGGGGTACGATAGGAGTACGCTTGCCCTTCCGGGAAGGACGGACGAGCTTGTGCGCAAGGTCGCGGCGGCGAACAAGCGCACGATCGTCGTGACGCAGAGCGGGTCGAGTATTACGATGCCGTGGGCGGACGAGGTGCCTGCCATCGTGCATGCGTGGTACTTGGGCAACGCGACTGGCGACGCTATCGGCCAGGTGCTGTCGGGCAAGGTCAACCCGAGCGGACGGCTGTCACTGTCGTTCCCGAAGCGGTTGGAGGATGTGCCCAGCCATGGCCACTTCCATCACGAGCACGGCAAAGTGAGATTCATAGCCCCGCGCTTCATTTTCCTAGTTGACAGTCATCTGTGTAGCTATGGTACGGGGAGGACCTCTTCGTGGGCTACAAACATTACCACCACCGCGGCATCGAGCCGCAGTGGCACTTCGGGTGCGCTTTCGCTACTCGTGGTTACCATACTCGTGGCTGACACTAACCACCATGGTAGTCACGGTCTCTCGTACACGACGTTCGAGCACTCGGACCTATCCATCTCTGAGCCGAAGATCGCGAACGGCGACGTCAGCGTCACCGCGTCTGTCAAGGTCACGAACACCGGCAGCATCCCGGGCACGGAAGTCGTGCAGCTCTATGTCTCTCTACCCACGACCTCGGAGCTCACGCACCCGCCACTGATGCTCAAGGCTTTCGCGAAGGCTTTCGACCTCGCCCCGGGCAAGAGCGTGACCGTGAATCTCGCGCTGGACAAGTACGCGGTATCGTACTGGGAGGACCGCATTGCGCGTTGGGTCGTCGAAGATGGGGTGTACCGCATCCAGGTGGGTAGTAGCAGCGCTCCGGCGGCGCTGAAGCTGTCTGGATCGTTCAAGATCCCGAAGAGGTTCGAGTGGAATGGCCTGTGATAGCAGGATAGCACCACATCATGTATATTAGTTGCAGACTTTCCATGTCGTGTATAACTACGGCTCGTTTCTGACCTGTCTTCACCTTGTTATACGTCAAAAAGGCTCCGTAACGATTTCGGATCTCGTTCGTCGCTAAAAGTTATGTGTGAAGCGGCGACAGAGCTGCGGTAGGTAGTCTACAGGATACCACGGGAACGGCCGACGCCGAAGGCTGGACAAACGCCCCGGTCACATGCTCTGCGCACTATAGTCGGAAGTATCAGGATGGCCAACCAGGAACGGTGACATCGAAGAAGTGGGGAAGTGCAGCCCAATATATGTGGTCTCCTGTATACGATTCCTCGAGGGAGTTGCGGCACGTTACGCATATCCCTGCCAGTGGACCAGTGGCACATATCTCTCGCACCGTTCGCAGGCCACTCGCATCCGATAGTTTGAACGATTCGTCAATGACACTGACGTACGGGGTCCGCCTGCAACGGGCAGCAACGGGGCATGCGGGAGAAGGTACTTCAAGGTAGAGGTTGGTCAGAAGTCCGGCGGCCAGCTTAACCGCTAAGAGTTTGCCGGTGATAACCGCGGCGTGGTCTCTGGGTAATAATTCCGAGAGGACCAACGTGCCACTTCGTGGGTGTTGCCCCGAATGAAGTGCGCTCGTAAGGCCGCAACACTGCAGAAATGCTGTCGGTAGGATGGAAGGTATGTCCGTCAAGCGTGCGAGCTGAACGGCCGTGACTGCGTCGTGAGGACCGGTGGAGGAAATACAGCGAGCGCGATTATCGGTGTCTCTCCATGCCTCGAGCGTGGTTGGATAGAACTTCCTCAGCCGGGATAGGGCCGGATCGAGAACTCCGGGAACGTCGTACTTATGGCCCATGCGGATGAGCGACGCCACGACGTCGAAGGGGACCGAAATAACTTTCTTACTCACTTTCTGCCGCAGCACAAGACTAGGAGGAAGTGGCGCATGTCTTCGGAAGTGTCGGACACCCGGACGACTTCACAGCCATCCACAAGATCAGAAGTATGAGAGGAGGGTAGTGCAAGAATGTCGCGAAAGACCTCGGAGTGCTGAGCTAAAATGCTTTTGTGAACGCGAAAGGCCACGTTCTCTGCGATGACGACGATGTTGCCATCAGACAACCGCACTTTGTCGTCTAAGTCTTTGATTAGGTCCGACTGGGTGATCGAGGCGTGTTGGGATTCTCCTGCGGTGGATCCTCTCATATCCATGTAAATGCTAAATTCCAAGTCTTGAAACGTCTAATGAGTGCTTCCAGAGGATCCGCGTAAGAGGAGGAGGGAAAAATACAGAGGTTGGGCGATCGCGAGATCTTAGTTCAAGTGGCGAAGGCGCGCGTGCTGTCACATGCACATGACCTGTGACCGTGCTCTGCAGTGACTGCCAGCAAGTTGCGGTCGATCTCCGCTCTCCGTACTATTTGCATTCACCGCGTCCAGGAAGAATCCTGAGTGACGGGCCATGTTGAACTATGATGGTTTGCCACTGCCCAGTCGACGACATACGGTAAGCATGCCGTTGTTGTCCCATTCAATTTGATTATCCGATCGGGTCACCGTCATGGTTCACGGCTTGATCCCGCTCGCCTATACATTGTCATATATAACCCATGATGCATGCATCCACTACTGAGTACTGACTCTAGGCCGCACACAGATTCAGATTTACGACCACATTAGTATCTCTCCCTCAACACATCGCTAGCAGATGGCCCCAGTCATGCAGTACGGTAAGCATCTAAAGTACCTGTTCGTTGCAATGCAGCTTCGGCTCACGTTATACGTACAGTCCGCCTCGGTAACTCGGGACTGAAGGTGTCCCGCATTATCCTCGGATGTATGTCCTACGGGGATCCCCAGTGGCAGAGCTGGGTTCTCCCTGAGGAGGAAGCTCTCAAGCACATCAAGTTTGCGTACGCACTCCCAGTTCCCATTCCCCAGCATATCACGCTTAAGCGGTGTTGCCTCTAGCTATGACCATGGCATTCAGACCTTTGACACTGCGAACGTACGTCGCTTGCTACGAAACGTGCCACTCTACTTTACTGAATACCACCACAGTCGTACTCGAATGGTCTCTCCGAGACGATCCTCGGTAATGCAATTCAGAGATACAGCCTACCTCGGGAAGAACTCGTCATCATGACTAAAGTACGAGTGTAGCGAGCTGTTGTATACCCCCACCCAGAATACTGATCACATCACTGTACAGGTCTCTACTCCCGTGATGCCTGAGACGGGAATCGACTTCTATGCCACGGGCAAGCGTCCAGAAGACTTCGGCGTTATCAACCAGTACGGCTTGAACCGCAAGGTCAGTCCGTCGCCGCAGTTTCCGAACGTACGGGGCTTACGCTGATGCCATCCGTAGCACATCTTCGATTCCGTGAAGGCGAGCTTGAAACGCCTCCAGATCGACTACATCGACGTCCTTCAATGTCCGCCATCTCTCCCTTGTTACTCATAAGCTAGGTTTCAGCTGACTGTGCTCGTCAGGCCATCGCTTCGACTACTCGACGCCCATTGAAGAGACAGTGAGTGGCGCCAAGTCTTGCACATTTATCGTAACCCGTCTCACTGAGAGATATATGTCTTAGATGCAAGCTCTCCACGATGTCGTGAAGGCGGGATACGTCCGTTACCTTGGCATGAGCTCCTGCTACGCTTACCAGTGTACGTCTCCCGGACTTGCTCCGTAAAGTGCAGGATAACTCACGAGTCACGCGCATTCTCAGTTCATCAGATGCAGAGTGCGTTGGCACTGTAATTCTACGCCGCCAAGCGGCCGCTGATGGATTGAACTATGCACAGGCTACGCCATCAATAACAAGCTCACGCCGTTCATCTCCATGCAGAACCACTATAGTCTCTTGTACCGGGAGGAGGAGCGCGAGATGTTCCCGACGCTCAAGGTATGCTATGAAGTGGTGATGAGAAGACCCTCTCACTCATTCCCTTCTCTCCAGGTCTTCGGCGTTGGCGCAACACCATGGTCTCCGCTTGCTCGAGGACTCCTCACCCGGCCTCCGAGTACCGAGTCAAAACGAGGAGGAGCTGATAGGTATATTTTCGTGGCACTCGTTATATACCCAAGGCCTTACCGCAGACGGATAGGCTTATTGCATGGTACCAGAACGATGCGACCACGAAGATCATCTCCAGGTACGTTTTCCCGAGCATAGTCGTCTGCGGAAACTGTTCTGACTTGGCATCGCACATACAGAGTCCAGGAAGTCGCTGAAAAGAAGGGCACGAGCATGGCGCAAATTGCCGTCGCGTGGATGCTCTCCAAGGATGGTGTCTCCGCTCCGATCATTGGCTCGACCAACCTGAAGAACCTCGAGGATATCATTGGTGAGCACGCGATCTCCCTGGTGTTGTTCTCGTATAGCAATTGACTTCAAGCAGGCGCTCTTGATGTTAAGCTCACTGCAGACGAGATCAAGTATCTGGAAGAGCCATACCAGCCGTTGAAGGTGATGGGTCATTACTGAGCTGTAATTGATATCGATAACTCAGTACTAGTATACCACTATACCTGAAACCATGGTATCTGCCTCGAGTACTTGAGAACTGAGGGTTGCAGCAGACTAGGGCGTGAGCCCCATAGGACGAGTAGGTACCCCAACGGTTTCTGAATTTCGCCTTGGCGAGACATGGGGCCAACGTCACCATCGTCGTAAGTGGCTTCGCTACTTTCCTATTGTCCCGGTACTCACTCTCTCCCGCGATATGCATAGTTGAACGGGTGAAGCAGAGTCAAAACTGCGAGCCAATTGAGCGGATCCGTGGTCACGCTCCCGCATGCTATCGCACGGAGATTAATGTGGGGCACCTTGTTAGAAGCTGGCAACACAGTCAGCAGATGAACCAACATGTAGTGAGTACGCAGGACCTCTCGACAAGCGAGAGTGTCGCCACATATAAGGGTCCTCAGTCGTCTGCGGGATGACGAGTACTCCGACTTAGGCAAACCAGAGGGGGCTCAATCGCAAGGTATGCGACTCGCCTGAGTCGAGCTGTTCACTCCCAGGTCATCACACGCTTGATGTCGCAGCATATATTCGAATCCGTGAAAGCCAGTCTCAAGCGTCTCCAGCTCGACTACATCGACCTACTGCAATGTAAGAGGAGTCTCCTACTGCTCGCAGAGGGTACGCCATGCTCATATATCGCCGTCTCTCAGGCCACCACTTCGACTATGACACGCCCATCGAAGAGACGTGAGTATAGTCATGCCTTCATCTGCTGTAAGTAAGGAATGTAACTCTCATTGAATCTATCAATAGATACACGCGCTGCATGACGTTGTCAACTTGGCGGGGTACGTGCGATACGTTGGGATGAGCTCCTGCTGGGCGTACCGATGTGAGTCTCTGCTCTATCGTGCTTGCATGACCCGCTCGTCTCAGTGCTTCCGATCTAGTCCATGCAATGCAAAGTGCGTATGATGCGATCCATCTCAGTCGCATGCGGAGACTGACCCTACTCTTCAGACTACGCGATCACCCACAACCTCACACCGTTCATCTCCATGCAAAACCAGTACAGTTTGCTCTACCGCGAAGACGAGCGCGAGATGTTCCCGACCCTCAAGGTACGGCCGGTCTCTATCGTGTTTCGGAACAATCGCGCTCATGGAACGTCCATTCGGATTATGGCGTCAACTCGATTCCATGGTCTCCGCTACTAGTAGGACGTGGACTGTTGACGCGGCCCGCCAACGAGGCGACACTCCGGAGCTTACCTGCACCGATTCAAGATCCCTTTCATTGTGAGCCCCACCAGCAATTCCGCTGCGGCTCCGCATGTGCACCTATGCTTGGTCGCGATGGCCAGCGACGTACAAGAGCCAGACACGCACGCCGCTCGCGGTCTTAGCGCCGGGCCTCTCTTTCCTTTCAACCACCATCTACGGTCCTCTGTAACAGTCGCCAACGCAGCCTTCAAGCCTAACGCACTGGACAATGCTTCCGTTTGCTTTGTCCTGAAGAGATGTTGTCACGACGACAATGACATGTTCGGTATTGACATCGAGTGCTACCGCCTCGCCGCGCGCTCCGAGTCGCTGAGACCAGCGCAGCCTTGAGCCTGATGGCCGGTCGATGCATGCTATCGGTTTGTGCAATGTCTGTGCAGCTTTTAGTAGCGCGTACCTATTTCCGACGCTGTTACACTCTCTCGCGGCCCGGGCTTGGCGACTCGGTCATGGCGACGGCTGGCACCCGGCCTATGCATATGAACTCGTATATAAGAGTAACATCCCACACTGTTTTCTGTCTTCTCTGACGGACACGCCCGTTGTACTTGGTATGTAATCTAACAATGAGCTCACAATTTTAGCCGCCTGTTGCCCAACCTTCGCCCTATCAGGAATCGCCTATGTCTTCCCTGCCTCCCCTCTTTTGCCCTATCGCCCGGGGAGGGATCCACCGCTTGCCTACTGAGATCCTGATGATGGTATTTACCGTTCATCAGGGGAATTACGTTGGTGGGTGGTGGCCATGCTTCCTGCTATCGTGGGTCTGCTCTCGATGGCGTAGCGTCGTCCTTCACATGCTGGAGCTTTGGGCAATTGCTTTTCGCGGTGTCTTCAGTCGCCATATTCGGAGTCTTGATGAAAGGGGCCGGGAACTGATCCAACTGTGCCTTTCCCGATCAGCTTCTAGTCCCCTTGCTTGGGATGTTTCAGACGACCCTGTACCACAGACCATGTGGGACATGATCAACCCTCACCTCGGAAGGATCACTCATCTATGTATCTTTATCCCGGAGAAAGAATTTCACTCCACGCATCGACTCATCGGTTCGAGTATGGCCAACCTGGAGTCTCTCTTCCTTTGTCGGAAGACAGATTGGAACGCTATCACAAACTCACCGGCGCAAGGGAGCCTTACGCCTTGGAACGACACCGACCTTCCACGCCTCCACACTCTCAGTCTCTCACCATCAGCTCTATTCTTCGCGAGTGTCGTCAAATCTCTCACTCGAGTCCACCTCGTTGGGCCCGTCCCGGCGGCAGGAAACGCGTTTGATGCCTTCGTCGAGGCCTTCCGGCGTTGCCCGTTGCTCGAGAGCATGGCGCTGGCTGAGTTCGGTGTCGATGTAGAGGGCGCCTTTCCGACTGTTTCAGCGAGTCGGATCCACCTTCCTCACCTGCGCAAGCTGGAGATCAGTTACCTCAACGAAGAGACGCTTCAGCTCATTTCCCTCCTCCGCCTCTTCTCAATTTCCCGTCCTCTCCTCTACATCCTGATCGGGCACATTTCCCATCAGAGGGTGTCGGTCGGGTGGCGTGAGACCCTGCCCGGAATCTACCCGGTCTCGCGCATTGACACCGTATCACTCTATACTTCCTCTGACCAGCTCATGTTCGACGCCGCGCTCGAAGGGCGTAGCGGCGAGTCGATCTACTTCTATGAGGAGATCAAGAGGAGGATGACGTATGGCATGGTGGACCTCCTGTCTTTCTTCCGGGGGCTACCGCAGGGCGTACACACCCTCTGCATCGACGGCGGGTTCGAACGTGGCCAATCCAGACAACACTGGAAGGATATTGTCAATGCCATACCGGGATTGCGCACGCTTAGGATGACCGCATCGGCTAGAAACAAGCGCGACCTGGTAGAGGCGTTCCTCGAGCGGGCCGTGAGGTCGACCGCGGGCGGGTTTGTGGCGCAGGGATCGCGCTTCGAGCTGGGGTGGGTGTTGGAGGAGGAGCCCGGCCCTTCCGCTTTTGATGATGAGGAGGAACCGGCGGAGGTCGAGCTTGTCTCCGCCGTTCAGATCAGGAAAGACCTAGCGCTCCTCATGAAGTCCGTGTCCGCATGCCCTCGGGAACAGACGTCCTGCGTAACGCTCGGGCTGCATGTTAGGCCCGAGACGGAACTATTCGACGCTGTATGGGAACGCCATCAGCAAGATCCCAGTGGACAGGGTTGGGCGGACGCCGCGATGGATATACCGGCTGTCGGGAAGTTGGCTGGAGCGGTTGAGCACATGTGTCTCATCTTCGGCGAAAGCAAGCTGGAATTTGGCAAGCATGTCCGTGCTTGAACAGTAATAGAATACACTGTTGTTAGCAATTCCATCCACTGAGCATGCAGTGCCAAGTACGCAGCTTGGTTGGAGATAACATTGCGAACTCGGCAGACCAATAGGTGACCGTGGGCGCTGCTGCGCTAATGGAATGGTCCTATAGTAACCTCGGCTCCCTGGACGAGTATGGTTATCCGGTGAGCCCGATGCAGACGCCCGACGCAAGCGCGCGTCTGATTTCTACCAACAACCATCACCATCGCCGACCCCGAGACGGAGAATCAGATATAAATTGCTCTATGGCACTCTTCAATGGAAAGGGTGGGCATTTTTAGATCATATTATGCCATATATATTGATTATATGCGCTACAGCTTGCTTTAGTCCCCGTGTTCCTCCTACAGTTCAACGAGAATGGGGTGAGTTCTTGTTCTCCAGTAGAGGATCAAAACTTATTCTCTGTCAGTTCAAAACGGTGGACAGATTGCTAGTGTGAAACACGAAGATGCACATGCAACGCACGTCTTCTGCGACGGGAGCGACGACCCTTGGTTCTGCAGGTTAGTACAACACTCGACAAAGTGTGCTTCGGCGAAAATTAATTGTAATCGATCTCTAGTCTCTACAAAAGATCAATGGCGGTATGTTGATATGCTCTCTGGACCGGTCACGAAGTAGTCCATGAAGGGAGCTCGCAGATTTTCCACTGGTCTTGGATTTCCGCGGTCGTTCGCGCGCAGTTCCGTTTGCCGATCTCGTCGTATCTCATTGACGGTGAATTCGTTCACCATCCGTGCTGCGTGCATGTTAGACTCACCGGGCCTGATGAACAGCAGATGACCTTTTCCACGATGATACACTCGCATATAGTCACGACTCAGAAGGTTTCCAGCCGGAAGGCGACAGCCAGACGGGTTTCGGCGACCCTCATGCTGCGGCCGGATGGTCTCCTATGGAACGATACTCCAAGAACGGAGAAGAAAGTTTTGAAGTGATTCGTTGGCCCCACCGCGACGTGCTTCCTGCACCCGACGGCGTCGCCGAAGGAGATGTCTCCTTCGAAGGCAAGACCCTCGTCTTGTGAGTATTTCCGCAACAAGTGTCCCATGTCACTGATGCCATCTCGGCTCAGAGACGACCCGTCTTCAATGATACACTCACTGCCCACTAGTGGCATGTCTGTTTCCGAGGCTCTAGAGGCTTTGAAAAGTGTCTCTGTTGACGGAGTTGTGCAGTTCCTCCCAGGCACGGTGCACATGGGCAAGGAGTTCCGCTGCTCCTACGCTCGTGAGTTCCTCAGAGGTTAGCATAAGGACGCATGGGTACTCTGGACGGACAGAGGACTTTTCTTGGACTTGGCTCTGCGTACGTTTGCCATGGCGCACGGTAATTGTACACACGCACGAAATGCGACTTGTCATATATGATCTCTCGTCGATCAAATAGCATAGTCGTCTACATGTAACAAGTCAACATGGTGGTTCCTTGGGAAAAGGTCGGTACTGAATACTGATGTCTCGATGACAGTAATCTGCTGACGTTCAGATGTCCCCAGGGTTAACCAACACTGACGCGGCCAATTGAGGCGTCGATCAGGTCCTCCCCCGGATGGCTTCGGATGCCTGCCCACAAATCGTCCTTACCCACAAATTGTCATTATGACCTCGGGATTGTGGGAGGCCGCCAGTCCTAAACATCAAGCCCACGGCGTTGCCGGCGCAGTTGCGCTGCTGAAGAGTCAGTCCCCTGCCTCTTTCCCGCCATCTTCTCACCTTTTTCCCCTTCCCACCTCAACGCTTTATTGCTATTGAGATGCTTTTGCCCACAGGTCACGTCAACAAAATCCGTTACTAGACTTTCATTTGACCAATGCGGAGACGGTCTCTAAAACCCAGTGCGCACTTATAATGCGCGGATTCTCATCGTACTTGTATCCTCAGTGAATCGCTTGGCTCAAATTCCCTCGATGGCGTACGCTATTGCTCTTGCTGCGATTTCTGTCGCGTCGTACCTGGTGTGGTGGCTCATTCGAGACTACGTCGTATCCTCTCCCATCGACAGTATCCCCGGTTTCGACCTTCGGGCTCCATATTGACAGGTAGGCACGTTGCCCACCACACTTCGCCCTACACCTGACCTATTAATATCGCAGGCAACCTCCTGTAGATCTTCGTTCACGATAGCTGGGATTTTCTGATAATCAATGTCGAATTGGCGTTCAGTATGCCTTCCGAATTAGGATAATTGTTGCAGACTAGCGCCAAAACGCAAGTGGCCGGCGGCTGCCAGCGTAGACCCGAGGTTGCACCTTTCCTACGCTGATCTACATCTCGCCCCATACCTCATCCTCCTCCTTTTTTATGGGACTTGACATATTTTATACGTGGCTATCTGAGAATGAGGTACAAGTGCTACCAGGTGTTTCTATCTCTGAGAAGGACTCGAGCATAGCAGTTTTCTCCACCAAGACCTTCGACACATGTGAGAAATGTACGTACCTCCTATCGGCAGGTTTGCTATCATTTCATTGATATATTGATGTTCCAACAGTAGCTATAATACCAAAACGCGCGGTACTATCTACCAGGACGTGCGCCTTCTGTGAGCACATTTCGTGGGTTCCGTACGGACATGGCGCTATCCTCGCGTTATCGTTGGCGCTTTACTCGGAAATGTGAGTCAGTTTGTCGCTATGTCCGTGCTTCACACTGATTCGGTGAGCGATCCATAGTTTGAGGGGTGCCCAGTCAAGGTGGTTCGGCTATCTACAGTCACTTCCGGCGAGCATCGTTCCGATCGCAAGATTATGGGGACATCCTGCGGCTTTCGCAGACGACGCCGATGCGCAGGAAGCATATCGTTGGCTTCAAGGGACCGAAGTTCAGAGAGAGCTGCAGGATGATGAGGGAATGTCACTCCTTGTAAGCCATCTTCTCCGTCTGCCTGCAACACAACTCACCCGTCGTAGACAGAGATCGACGAGTACTACGAGTCTGATGTGGAGCCTCTCCTGACGTCACACAAATTAGGGCCGTCACTCTCCGGATTCCTTCGTGCATACTCCCTGGTGTGCTCTCGTGCTTTCCTCGTTGATGCCTACCACGGGTTGTCCATGGTGCCCGTCGCCGATGCGTAAGTACATCGTCTATCTTGTCGTCTCTCCGCTGAGACCCGTCAGATTCAACCATGAACAGAAAAATCACGTCCAGCTCACGGTGAGTGATGAATACACCCATAGCCGCACGCCGCTCATTCATCTTGCACCCTAGTAGAGCGAATACGACGTGTGTCCCGAATGCGGCTCCTTGGCAGAGTGTCCGCATGATCATGAGGACACTCCGGAAGGCGTTCGACCTGAAAAGCTAACCGAAGATGGAATGGATACAGTTGATATGGTCGCCGTTCGTCCGATCCCGGCCGGAATCGAGGTGTATAACACCTATGGGGCCCACCTCGGTAACGCCGCACTACTCGCACGATACGGTTTCATGCTGGATAGTTTCGAGACCGACAGGATTACCTTCGGTTGGCCGGGGTCTGGGCTGGTTGTGGAGGGTTCGCCGAATCAGTGGATGGAGGTCTACGAGAGCGTGAAAAGCGACGTCGGACCGGTCGTAGATGTCAGCTTGTCGCTTTATCAGTCCGGTGGCGATAGGGAAGAGCCCTCCTTGAGCGTCAACTCTGATGGGCAGGCGTCTCTTGGGATGTTCGTGTGGGCAGCCAGGAACATCGTAGCCCAAGAGCTTTCCTCGCAGTATCAATCCGGCACCAGAGCAGCCACCGTCGGGCTGATTACGCGAACGTTCAGCGTCCTCCTGCAAGTGGAGGTTCGGCGTAGGATGACGGATGTGGACGCAGACCCGATCACCGACACCGATGTCAGTACTGTTGTATTCCTGTCTTCACCTCGGCGATTCCGGCTTACCAACGGGGTTCACAGGCTCTCCAAGTTCTCGTACGTACCGCCGACGCTATTATCCACCTTTGTAGGGCGCGTCTTGCGCGAATGGGGCAGCCCGGGGATAGAGCAGTTACTCCTCAACTCCTCTGTGAACTTTTAGACGTAAGCGATGAGATAACGTGCGCTTTGATCGACATTGATTTGCGACATTACAGGTTCTACCGCCGGAGAAGTTCAAGACCCGATACGCCCTTGAATATCTTCTTGGCGAGCGCGCGATCCTCGAGGCATGCGTTGCAAATTGGGAGGAGTTGAGAAACTCTGTCGGGGATGCGAGTACACCGGGATCTACGAGCAGCTCGGGTGTCGAGGTGCCCAATTGCAAATGAGATGTACGTACGTGCGCTCTGAAATATACTCATACACATTGATCCCGTGTTCTATTTTAGTTCTGTTCATCCTACGTTAGATGTCCTTCCACAGTGTCACTAGGAACAGCTAACCTGCACATGCGCACAATATTGCATTGCAAGTGTACGAGAGTATTCTGATGCATCATTCCATCCGTGGTCGATGTTCCGCGTCTATGAACACCAGGATTACCCGACTATTCATCGGAGAACTGATTTGTTTTACGATTTGACCAACCACAGATGTTCTGGGCAAGCTTGGCAAGACGAAACATGGTCGGTACAGTGCTTGGGCATTTTGTGGATACTTACGCACAGGGAGACGTCCCGGAAATATCGCACGCCGGATGGTATGAAGTTACGATCTCGCGCCATTTACTGTGTGAGTCGCAGGCCGATTCATTCGGCAATACTATGCAGGAGCTCACTTGCGTCTGTAGAACCTCACTACATCTATCCTATCCTTTCGGTCCTTCCCATGAAGTCAGACACTCTTCATGCTATCCGATGACACGACGGTTGCTCTTCATGGCCCGTGCGCCTTCACGTCATTCATACCCCTTCTTTGGATGGGTGAACCATTTCACAGACGACGACAGCCGAAAGAGGGATGCAGCTGTTGATATTCCCGTCCCGCTGCTAGTCTACAGCTGCAATCTTGCCTATATCCGTGAGGTATAGGTTCATGGGGATGAGAATATTGTATACACCGTCGAATATACAGTTTCACAGCGCTCGGGAATACATATAAGTGAGTCCGAGTCTTTGGACGGCTCTGCATCCTCACCCTCCTCAGTCCTCATGATTCTGTTTCAGCTCGCACTAGTTCCGCTGGCGGTGGCGCTGTATGGCGTACTGTGGCTTCTCTGGAGATACTTCCGGTCTGTCTTCATCAGGACTCCCTTGGACAATGTGCGCGGTCCTCCACCTCAGTCTTTCGTTCAAGGTCAGTCTCTGAACCTCTGTCCGGCCGCCGACCCACTGACTGACATACAACATAGGGAACTTGATCCAGATCTTCGAGCGGCACGCGTCCGATTTTCACCGCTATCTCGAGCAGGATTTCGGTCCCGTCTCAACCCTTCATGGTCTCTTCGGTGTACGCTACTACCTCCGATAGTCATTAGTTGAGCGCTGAGACGATGGAATTAGAGCAAGTGGCTGCATATCTACGACCCCAGGGCAATGCACAGTATTGCCGTCAAAGACCGGGATGCTTACGAAGAGGTCCCTTTCTTCAGAGAGTACGTGCGTCAGTTTAATTTTGGAGTGTTTGGAAGATAACCGTCTCTTCACCTCCAAGGGGTAATCAGGTCATGTTCGGTCCGGGACTGATAGCTACCATTGGTATGTATGCATGATATCGACCTGGTACTTGCATTGTTGACGTTCACCCTTCTAGGCGACCATCATCGCAAGCAGCGGAAGATGCTCAACCCTGTGTTCTCCGCCAGTCACATGCGCAATCTCACGCCGGTTTTCTACGAGATCACAAACAAGGTTTGCCCCACCGGACCTCGCGCACGTTCGCTGTCTAACGTCTCGAAACTTTGCGACAGATGAAGAGCACTGTCACGAATCTACTTCGTGATGGACCGGCGGAGCTTGACGTCCTGACATGGATGAGCCGCACCGCCCTGGAGCTTGTCGGACAGGGTGGGATGGGCCACTCGTTCGACTCCCTCAACGAGAAACCGGAGAAACATGGGGAGCTTATGAGAGATCTTGTGTGCGTACCTTAAGCCAGCAGTTCTTTGAGCTACCGGAAACCCGCTAACGCGTTGAACCATTAAACAGCCCATACACGACAAAGCTTGTGGTGCCCCTTATGTTCTTACCATCTATCTCCTCGGTCACGACGCCTTCCTTTCGCCGTCGAGTCGTTGAGATGATCCCGTTCAAGAGCGCTCAGCATGTGCGGGAGATCATCGACGATCTCTACGCTACCTCGAAGTCGGTTTTCAATGCGAAGAAGTCCGCCCTCACTGGGGGTGACGAGAAGACAAAGCACGATGTCAGCGAGGGTAGGGACATCATGAGTGTATTGCGTGAGTGAGAATAGCGGTCTGGGTATACCTGGCACGCTGACTGCTGGTATCGCACCAGTGAAGGCCAATATGGCGGCGTCCGAGGGAGATAGGCTACCGGATGAGGAGCTTATCGCGCAGATGTCGTAAGTGTTTACCGATACTGGCCGGTGTTTGTATCTCTGACAGATGCGTTTGCTAGGACGCTTATTTATGCTGGAATGGATACTACCTCGAACGCAATGACGCGACTTCTGCAGAAGCTTGCAGAACACCCTGACGTTCAAGAGAAACTCCGTCAGGAAGTCATAGATGCACAGAACGGACAGGACATGGGATATGATGAATTGCAGCAGCTTCAATACCTCGATGCGGTTTGTCGGGAGACTTTGAGATTGTGAGTTGTCACCACCTTGCCTAAACCACGCGTCTCACCACATTGCCTCAAGGTATCCCCCGGTGCCTTTTGTCTGCAGGGAGTTAGTGGACGAGCTTTATCTCGGCAACTCGCTGCTGATAACGTATACCGCAGGGCTTAAAAGGACATGATCCTTCCACTGTCGCAGGCTATTCGCGGTGTCGATGGCCAGATGATGAGCCAAGTTCACGTCCCGAAGGGAACTACGGTCGTTGTTGACCTTCAAGCGAGCAACCGAAACCCTGCACTCTGGGGCGAAGACGCGTATGAGTGGAAACCTGAGCGCTGGCTCGCACCGGTGCCTCAAGCTCTCGAAGACGCGAATATTCCGGGAGTCTACTCGCATCTGTGCGGAACTCTTCTGGTCTTGAGGTATGCGCTGAAGCTGACTTCTCGTTTGCAGGATGACGTTCTTTGGCGGACAACGGTCCTGTCTGTGAGTATTCTTTTCCTCTTCACGCATTCGTTCTTGTAGTTTTCTAATTGGTTGTCCTTCCATCTCTCAGTGGGTTTAAGTTCTCTCAACTCGAAATGAGTGAGTGGTCAGTACCGCCCTTGCTGATTAGACTCAATTCTTCTGGCGGACAGAGGTCTTGGTTTCCGTTCTACTTTCAAGCTTCAGATTCTCCCTGACGGGCAAGCCAATCGTTTGGAACAATTCCGCTATCACGTACCCAACAATAGGTACCGTCAGCTTGAAGTCCGAGTTGCCGTTGTTAGTCGAGAAGCTGGAGCTGTAGTTTCATGACAAGAATGACGACTGTCGGCTGTATTATAGGATAGTGAACAAATTCGTGTTTATCGAGATGAAGTGCTTAATGGTATAGATGAGAGAATCGTTGATCTCTCTTCACATTCGAGTTCATGCTTAGTACGTAAGGCTAGTAATTCGGCTGTCCGGACCGAGCGCCGAGAAAAACGTCTGTGGCTTTGCCCGCTCGATCTCTATGATCCCTCCTCCCTTGTCTTAAAGAACATTATGGCACCAAATAGTGTGTAGTCCAGAAGTATGACATCTCGGGTGCTGATTGACAGACAGAACATCGCAAGTTCGACGTTCCGAGCCGCTCGAGTGAGTTGTATGTGTGGTTCATCCCGAGTCTAGACATCGCTGATCGCGCTTCGCAGAGCTCAAGAAAGACCCCGGTGTCCCTCGTCTCCCTAGTTTAAAGGCTCGAAATGCTGGAAAACAGCACCTACAACCTGTATGTATCGAAACTTCAATATCGCAGAGCTCACCAGTGGCTCAATCTGTCGGACTAGCCCCCTCGTCTCGACCCGGATGCGCAGATGGCTTCGGAACCCACCCTTTCCACCCTCGCCGCCCTCGCTGCCTCCTCATCTGGGGTGGACGACGAAGCGTACACTGCGGATCCAACCTCTTCGCGTGGCGCTCCCAAGACGAAAGAACAACTCCGCCGACACTACATCCGCGCGCTGCACAAAGTGATCGACGAGAGCGACATCATCATCCTCGTACTGGACGCCAGAGATCCGGAAGGCTGCAGGAGTAGGCTCGTGGAGGAGGAGGTCAGGCGGAGAGAGGGCGAGGGCAAGCGGTTGGTCTTTGTCTTGAATAAAGTGGGTGAGTGCTCCTTTCGTGCTTACCGAGTCCATCCCTCTCCATACTCCTTCGCGCCTGCGCATCCACCCCGTACATATATCATTCCCTTACCCATGCTCTCGCAGAGCACTGCTCCTGTGCTTTTGATCCCGCCCGAGTGTGCAGGTTGCGCGCATGTCATCCGCTGATCTTCCGCGAGCACCATCAACGGGACGTGTCGTATAGCCCTCCGGCTTGACGCAGGGAAGGCCATCGATTTTACTGGTCGTTCCTGCTTATGCGGGGACCCTCGTGCGTCTTGAGGTCAGAACTTCGGGCATCTGTCTTTCCGAAGGTAGATCATTGCGCCCCTGTCCGTGTTATGAGAAGCGTGCTCTGCGTGTGCTTCCAAGTGCAACGTCCCAAGTGTCTTTCGGCCGTATCGCGAGCAGGGCGGTGGTTGATGGGCAGCTGGTGTCGAACACAGCGTTACTTTGCCCTTCGCTTCAACATGCACTGAGTACTGTCTCTGACATATTCCATCTTCAAGATCTTGTCTCGCGAGACAACGCAGAAGCATGGCTGCGTTATCTCCGACACAGCACACCGACCCTCCCTTTCAAGTCCGCCGGAAGCCATCAGCGATCCAACCTCTCGTCCTCGACTGCGCCTGCGCTTCTCCGGCTGCTGAAGGCCTACAAGCCGAGCGTGCAGAGCATCACCGTCGGCATCGTCGGATACCCGAACGTGGGGAAGAGCAGCCTGATCAACTCTCTGAAGCGTTCGAAGGTGGGTTTTCCTCCATATGCCACCATCTCACGTGTCTGAACACCCAATGATGTAGGTCTGCGCCGTCGCAGCGCAGCCGGGCCACACCAAGGAGCTGCAAACCATACAGCTTGAACGCGGTCTGAAGATCATCGACTCGCCTGGTGTCGTGTTCGATGATGACGCTTTCGACGATGGCAAGAGCCAGAGGAAGAGCAACGTCCTCCTGCGGAATGTCGTCAAGGTCGAGGATATCGAGGACCCTGTCGCAATCGGTACGTATAGCCCTGCACTCGTCTCGCCGCTGTGCTCACCCGCTTGCGTCGAACAGTCGAAGAGATCATCGCCCGGACGGACCACGCAGTCCTCAAGAAGCTCTACAACGTCGAAGACTACGCCTCTCCGCTCGAGTTCTTGACCATGGTCGCGCTCACAACCGGCCGGCTTCTCAAGGTACGTCCGTTGGCACCTCCTCTCCATCTTCCCCTCGATCTGCATCCATGGCTAATCTATCTCACCATCTCGATTGCAGGGCGGCACCCCGGACATCCTCGCAGCGGCACGCCAGATCCTTACCGACTGGAATCACCAGAAAATCCCGTACTTCTCGTCCCCACCTGAGCTCCACCCCTCGCTCGTGCCCTCGACCGTCCCCGGAGGCAGCAATCAAGTCGCGCCCGGCGCGGAGACCGTCGGCCAGGCGCAAATCGTGACCGAGTTCGCGAAACCATTCACGCTCGACGGCTTGTTCGGGGCGGCGGATGCGGGTGCGTTCGGCGCTGGAGCAGACACGGAGATGGCGGATGCGGTGGGAGATATGGAGGGCGAGGCGGAGTCAATGGACGAAGATGGGTGAGTCTATGTGCTTGTTTTTTTTGGTCTTCTGCTATATGTGCACTATATCAATTACATCGCATCTGGGCCGTGACTGCGTGTAGTGCTCTCTTTCGCTCGTGGTCATTGTCTAGTGCTCACTCCGACTCTCACGAAGCTGAAGCGTTCCCTCTTGTACTATCTAGCTAACAAACATCACTGCATCCCTCAGGAAACAAATGGAATCGGATGATCTCGCCCCACACATTCCCCGCAAACGCTCGCGCTCCCCGTCCGTAGCCTCCTTCAGCACCGTCACCGACGCATCCCATGCGACACCAGCGCAAGCGCAAACAAACGACACCGCGCGCCCACCCGCTCCGAAACGCCTGCGCCGCTCGCACGACGTACCAGACTACCATGCGCCGGTCGACGAGCACGCACGACGCGCGATGGCGAGCGCGAATCCGCTCGGTCGGCGCGTGCTCAAGAGAGAGGCGAAGAAGGCGAGGCGGGCGGCTAACCGCGCGGCGTTGCAGCATGCGGCGCGGGGCATGGAGGTTGATGACGACGCGGGGCTGGAGGCGACGTTCATGTCCTGAGCTATGGGGCGGGTGTACGAGTGCCGCGGGTGCTCCACGATCCTTTCTTTCTCTCCTACGCCCTTGTACATCAATCCATGTGTTCGCGTCTCAAAATTAGGTTGGAAGAGGCGAAGAAACTCCAGCAACCATCCAATACAAGACATGCATTTTCCATCTCTTCACCAGGTCTCCATATGCCCCCGCGACACCCTCAAGCATGATTCTCGAAAGAATGCTCCACGACGTACAGTGGCTCCCAGCCGTGGCGTATAGCCGTAACCCTCAAGTTCATGTACTTCCACGTTCCATCCCGGTTCCTGCCCACTGCAACCCCGCGGTCTGTCTGTGCTTCCTGGTTCCCATCCGTCGCGGTGTCGTACGCTTCCTTCGCAGGCCCACCTCCGGTGACGACACCGATCTTCGGGGACCCATGTTCAAGACATGCCCATCCCTGTATGCGTCAATGTTAGCATCGTGGTGGGGACATAGTCCGGGGACAAGTAGGGAGAGATACGCACGATTCTGAACACCACGCTGTAGAGCCACCGGTCATCCCGGGTGGTATACACGCGGAACTCAGTCGCCCCGCCGACCCCAGAGGTAGACCCAGCGCGGGCGGAGTTGCGGCACGAGAACGTCATCTGGCCGTAGGGAGCGACGTCGGTCGGAGCGTGATAGTACTCTCCGGACTGGAAGTACGACCGCTCGACGGTGATCTTGTATGGGGTCTTGTTCATGATGGTAGCTTGTAGCCAGCGGTGCGATTCGCGCAGCTCCGCAGGGACACGGGGGAAGAAGTCATCCTGAAATGTGAGGCGTCAGCAGAGAAGAAGGCCCTAGGAGCAGCTGGAATGCGTGCCGCGGACGCCTGGTCGATCGCTGGGGCGACGTCCAAGGAGTTGAGGAATGGCGCGGTCAGTGCAGTCATAGGGAATCGGAGGAAGGCGGGAGCTTTCTCGTCAGCTCATTTCGGCGAAGTAAACTATTTACACCGATGGTTGAACTTCTGTGCTTCAAAAGCAGGACATCTGACCACGAGTCCGGTGGAGACCAGATATTGCGCTGGCAGGAATCAAGCCCAGCTCGTTAGGTTCGTTGAAGTCGAAGACGTAGTGCGTACGTCTATGTGAGGTACGAACTGTATCATCGGAGCGCGATTACGGTACGAGATAGCTCGATACAGCAGCGAAGTCACCTGTACTGAACTCGGACAATACGAAGTCCGGCCACTCCAATACCTTGAAGTACTACACTTGGAAGCGCAACTGCCTCCAAAACGCAGTCACCATGCTTCTGGACTCGACGAGGCCTGTACCGACGGTCGGTCCGTTCGAGGAGTGACACCGCCCTCGAGGGAGGAGTCCAGGCTGCATAGCCGAAAACAAAAAGGGCCCAGCCGGGAATTGAACCCGGGGCCTCGCGCAATTAAGGTGATAAACCTGGGAACTCCCGAAGCGCGAATCATACTACTAGACCACTGGGCCGCTCCATTGTTTAGATCTTTAGAATACCGTGTCTATTCTTTTGATCGAAGGCAAACCGTCGTTCCCGACTCGTAGACTCAAAAGCGGGCTTCCACGTTGTCGCTCCCAAGTTATCGAGACGTACTTCAGTAAGTCGTTCGTTTTCTCTGAACATGTTATATGTGCGTCATCAATGCATCAAGATCCACCTCAGCAACATTTCAGGTACTCAGGCGCACCCATCTACGGGGACACCACTGAACTCGTGAGTTCCTCCCTCTACTAGAACACATCCTTGATCACGATTGTTTCTGCGGAAGGCTGTGTAGGAGCGACAGAAGTACACTTGGAGCTTCCGCTCAGCGCCGCCCTTGCACTCCGAGTCGTTCACAGCAACGTTTCTCCGGTCCCAGCGGTCGCTCGTCACTCTCCGGACGCTTTCGCCCAGGCTCTTGTCGACATTTGCTTCAAGGATAAGTACAGGTTGGTAAGTTGTCGACGTCATGTCGCGCGACAATGTACCTCGTGTCCCGTAGGTAGGACAGTAACGACACGACATCGCGCCCCAGGGATCACTTTCTCGTCACAGACCACTCCAGAAATGTCCGCATTCCAACCGTCGGTACCCCGTCCTTCAGGTACCGTCTCTGCTTCTCCACGAGCCGTGCGTCCACCTTGACCGTTCCCTTCTCGAACACCTTCCCATCCCACAGCTCCCTCCAGCTCCCTGGAGAGTGGCAGAACATTCGTAGCGCATAGCCCTCGGTGTACCCCTTCTCGTGCCGTCCATTGTGCCACCCGATGACCATGGAACCCGGCTCGGGCGAGAGAAGAGGCGCGAGGGCACGCGCGAGGCGGAGCTGCGCCTCTTCGCTGTCGAAGAGGTGGAAGATCGCACACACGCAGACGACTGAAACGTGCCCGCGGAGCTCGTTGAGCGTGCGTACGGAGGAGAGCGCTGGAGCGGCCGCCGGAGGAGCGATATAAATCGGTGGCGTAGGCTCGAGGAAGGTGGGGTCGAAGATATCCCCAAGAACAAACGGCACGGGGTAGGTCTCGGGCGTCGTGTTGAAAAGCTTGTGGCCGAGGTCCCAGAACTCTACGCGGGAGTGTTCAAGTGGATGAGTACGGGTGCTGGAAGGTCTGGGATAGAACTCACCCTGAACGATGTCTGTACCGAGCACGCTGTCCTGCGGATACCCGTCTGCGATTGCCTTCCGCAGGTCTTGTCCGACTGCAGTACTCTAAGCCAGTATAGAAATGAGGATGAACTAACTTTACTAACAACAGCACCCGACGTCCACGAGGATGGGGTTCTTGCGGGTCTTTCCCAGCTCTAGCATCTGACGATATCCGGGTACGTGCGAGAGGCCTAAGCTACGACCGGACAGAAGTAAGCCTGCTCGTACGCATATTGTACTCTTCGAAGCCAATTTTTGACTTACTCGGTGAAGTAGAAGTTCACAATCGTGGTGTATGGCCGTACAGCATACGCCTCCCGTTGGACCGATATCAGGTGCCTCTTTAGCGCGTCAACGTCGTCTATTCCCGTCGCCTTCTTGTAGAACTCTAGCTGCTCTCCATCAAAGTACAAGAGAGATTCCGTGCCCTCGAGTGGTAGGAGCTTCTTGAACTTTGGCGTTGGAGCGGCTTCTGCGACCGACGTGTCCCAGGGCCTCAAGTTTCAACAATCGCGCTCAAACGGAACTGGCGAGAGGGATGAATGCAAGATGAGAGGGCACGTATGTAAGACACGGCGCGCATTCATATGTATGCTAGACGGACAGACAAACCAAGAATGCGGTCTACTGATTGCGGAGGCCGGTAGACTGGATACACCATCGACAATACCAGAACATGTATCATGGGATCTGCGAACGAGCGACAAATCATCCCGCTTGCTCAGCAGCGGAACATGGATGTCCCTGATATACACATCACGAACACTATGTATTCTCGTACCTGAGACCCCATCCAATACGTAGCTTCGCGTTTGTCGTCCACCAAGCGCTGCCGATGCCGCGCGCGACCGCTTTAGTTCCCCTGCGTGTGGACGGCGATAGATATGGTCGCGTGTTAGAGTCATTTTGTCATCAGCATGCCCATCCAGAATAGAGGGACCAAAGGAGACCACGTCGTGTGAGCTTGCACGAACATACAGGAACTTGCAAGACTTACCGTCAACCCGTGCACCACCCACCGCCCACTCACACCCTCGTCACGGACCACTCCAGAACGGGCAGCGGCTTCTCACTCTGCACCCCATCCTGCATGTACTTCCTCTGCTTCTGCACCAACCTCGCTTCTACCGTGACCGTGCCCTTCTCGAACACAACCCCGTCCCACATATCCGCCCAACTCTCGGGCGAGTGGGAGAACATCTTGAACGACTGGCCCTGCCAGATGCCCTTCTCCAGCAGGCCGCGGTGCAGCCCGACGATCATCGAGCCGGGCGCCGGGGAGAGCAGCGACGCGAGTGCGCGCGCGAGCTTGAGCTGCACCTCTTCGGTCTCGAAGACGTGGAACACGGCGCAGATGGTGATCGCAGAGACGTGTCCGCGTAGCTCGGTCAGTGTGCGGACAGAGGAGAGATTGGGCACTGGGGTAGTGGGCGGGCCATAGATCGGCGGAGTCGGCTCAAGGAAGGAGGGGTCGAAGATGTCCCCGGGCACGAACGGGACTGGGAACGTCTCTGGGGTCGTGTTGAAGAGCTTGTGTCCGAGCTCCCAGAACTCTACAGACGCAGGTCAGCGTCGAGAAGGGGCACGTACGAGAAGGGGCACGTAAAGGAAGACGCACCTGGTACGATATCCGTTGCAATCACGCACTCACGCGGGTACCCATCCGCGATCAGCTTCTGGAGGTCGGTTCCTACTACAGTCACAGTCAGTCAGCGAGGTTATCTGCGACGATAGCGCAATGCACGCACAGCAGCATCCGACGTCTAGCAGGATAGGGTGTTCGCGAGACTTGCCGAGTTCCAGCAGCCGGCCGTATTGAGCGATGCGGGATAGTCGCAACCTGTCGCGAGCCACGTCAGGGCGCGATGCAACAAGGCCAGGAACCAACTCACTGTGCGAAGTTGAAGTTCACGATGCAAGGATAGGGGCGTGTCTACGGCAGTCCGCCAGTCAACGATGTGGGCCCCTATGAGACTTGGCAGGAGTCGAAGTGACTGCTTACCTTGTACGCCGCGCGTTGCACAGCAACGATATGCTTCTTCAGCTCTTCGACGTCGTGGATACCTGTCGTGGACCGGAAGAAGTCGAGCCGGTCGCCATCGAGCTGCAACAGCCCCTCGGTGCCGTCGACAGGCAAGATATTGCGGAAGTTGACCGTGGGCTTCGTCTCGTCAGACATCTGGACTGCTGGTGTGAGGTCCGAGGAGCGAAGCATGCTCGCATCTATATACCCTCACGCGAAGGAGAGAGTTCAACATGGGTAATAGCGAAGAGGGTTCAGAAGGACGTACGGCATGGTATCGGCCCCCGACCATGGGACAGCTCAAGCTTCCGGGTGCAGTTTATGGAACGATGACGACGAAGCCTATATGAAGTCTATACTCGGCGTAGAAGTACCCACCCTCGTCCCTTTCCTGGCGATAACCGACAAGGGAAATGAGACTGGCGATGAGGTCGAGTCTGTCGTCGTCAAGCTGCTCCGGAGTCAATCTCAGCATCTATACGGACTTGTGGTGAGTCGACTGCAGTCTGATCAGGTGCGACTTTGAGCAGGACAGCGTGAGCTAGGGAACTCATGGATGCGATAGCGTGGAGGGTCTACGAGTACAATGCATTATGCGGGGGTATAGAGTAGCAGAATAGCGTACAACACGAAAGAGGGGACTCGGATCTGACGGCTCACTCGTTTGGATAATCCTTGACATACTTCAGGTCGGCAACAAACACGTTGTTCTCGACACGCTCGAGACCAACCAGCCAAACTCGGTAAAACGCGTCCGGACGCAGTCGCCATGGGTAGTCGTGATACTGCGAAAGATAGAGACGATTTGACTGGAACGACGTCAGGAGCAAATCACACAAGGCAAGGGGGATGGACGCACCTCCACGAATCGATAGAAGACCCGCGCCACAGCCATTGCGACCTGAACCCGTGTATACGACGGGTCAACACGCACCCATTCATCGTAGACTTCATGTGATGGCTCCGAGCCACGAGGAAGTGGCCACTGTGCCAGCAGTATTAGACATAAATCGACAGTGGAGGTAAGATGGAACGCACCAAGAACCGAACTCGGATCTGTCGCAGCGGGAACGGCTTCATGACCGTCGTCCCGCTCGCGCTCATGTTCCGATACAACTCTTCTTCCGATGCGTTCGAAAGTGCGTACATGGGCATCCCGCGGTGCTTCAGCCTGCCACCGGAGCAGAACCCGAAGTCTATCCTTTGTCCGTGGCCGGAGAGGATCTGGGACTGGGTGCGCGTAATGCGCCGGTCGAGATGGCCATCCTCCTCATAGTCTCCGCGAGGCACTTTTTTGAGCAGTTTGAGGTCATTTGAGGTGAGTGTGTACGAGCCAAGGATGGTTGAGTATCGGATGGCGTCTAGCGCCCAGGATGGTTCGATCTTGGACTCGCTGGTATTGTCGTCGAGAGCGAGAGGTGGCGGGAGAGGAGGGAGAGGCTCGTCCGGCGGTGGACCCGGACTCCGCGGTGGCGCGGCCGAGCGGTATGGAGTAGGACGACTGTACTTCATGCTCGAAGAGAAAACAGTCATGGAAAGTAGAAGAAAGGGTCAGGGTCGGTTACCGGGATGGTTAGGCTAGTAGTTCTGGTGGTCCGGGGTACGGTGGCGAAAGACAAGAACAGAGAGACATGTTATACAACCACCAACCAAGAAGCTTTGGCCGGAAGAAAGACGTCTGGAGGACAATGCATACCTGGCGTGTGGCCCCGATTGGTGGAACAAAGCCACGTTTAGGACAAAGCGTATTCAGACGCCCTTTCCGCAGGACGTAACGACAGGTCGAGTGACAACCCCGTTGCATACGAGAATTTATATGTAACACCCCTTCGTTGCAAGTTTTCAGGACGTTTGCTACGAATGGTTGCGAGGAGAGTGTCGGATACAGATACGTTGCCAAGGCATTGACAGAGTAGTATGGCCCAAGTCTAGTCATTCGCTTCCTGTGGGTCGTAGCATAGGGTCAAACCGACGCAGAAATTTCAGTACTTCAGCTACGAGACAAACGGACAATATGGAGGAAAGTGAAGGAAGAATCGCAGAGCTGAGAGAATGGCAGCACCTCGAGAGTCGAGTCAGAGTCAGAGACGCTAGAAATGACTAAGCATACTTTAGCCGCGTCTCCTGCTTCGAATCCCGCGGACGCATTTCGTAGGTAGTAAATCTTCCGACCTCGTATTCATAATCCTAAAGCCCATGTACTATCGATTTCTTCTTTTCCTACGGTGCCCCACTAGTACATAAATCATGACGCACATGATTGGAGAAGAATTCCAGGATCTCCTGGGACACGATACGGTGGAGAACAGACGATGGGTGGAAACCATCCACGAACAATGTCTCCCAGTCAGTACTCTGCGGTAGACCAACAGAGTGTGGGTCGGAGAGGACACGATTGAAGAGGTCCCATGAGGAAAATACGAGTACAGTGGCGTCTTGGTGTGCCTCACTGAACTGTTCTGCCCGCCGGCGAAGCATCGGATTCCACGCGGCATATGCATCCTTTGCCCGTGAAGTCTTCGGGCCTAGTGCGCAAGTCAGTAGCGACATCGAAAAGAATTTCTCTCTTACTCACCTTTCGGAAATGTATGAACCGGAGGTACGTCTATGAAACAGAAGTTCCGAGCGCCTGCCGCGTACATTGACTCTTGAGACTTAAACAGGTCGTCGAAGCTGGGATCAATGGATGACGGCTGCAGACGGAGATTGTAGGTGCAGTCGTTGATGCCAATCCACGTCATGAACAGCGTGTCAGACGGCGTCCATGGAGCCCACTCTGGACGAGGTGCGAGGTACGGGAGGAACTCCTTCTTGACCTGCCAGAGTTTCATGCGCGCGACCGTGTCACCACTAACTGCATAGTCGTACACCAGCAAGGAATTTTGGGGACGCATTTCGTTCACAGATTGAACGAGGTGCCCGACCCAGTTCGGCTCGAAAGTGACTTCTCCTGTGGTTTCGTCGACGCACTCGCAGGACGTCAGGCCCGGAATCTCGATCCCGAGAGGATGTTCAGGGGACGGGTGTTCTTCCTTGGAGCTGTATCCCACAGCCGAGAAGGAGTCACCACTGTAGATTATAGAGGTCAGCCAGCGAGGATCGATTAGAAGCTGTTCACAATTGAACACTAACAACACCACGAGATGCTTGATGTTATCTAGGCCAGGCCAGCAAGCGGTAACACGGATTGCGGACGACATGCGGGCCGTGACTTCGAGTGCAATGTATATGGAAGGGTATTCGCGGAGATGTATACTCAGCAATTGACACACAGAGTCACGGTTGCAGGAGAGACAAGAGAGCGGCGGAAGCCAAGGTGATGGAAACTTGTGATCGTCGGTCAGGTACTCATGCTAATAAGATGATCGTGGTGAGAATACTAACTGAGATCAATGAAAGTAAGTATGAGAATTAATCCCGGTCAGTTGACTTTGGTTGACTGAGTCAATATGGCGGTGCTACGGCCGCCTATTCTCGCTAGCCGCGATATGCGAAGCCGAGACGAGAGTCACGAGAGTCATCTTGCTACCACCACCAACTCGGATCGCCCTGAACTTGAGAGTATCCTCCGGCTCTTATACGAGGTTCTCGTAAATTGCCCTCGGCTGCATTAAAAAGCTCTCATGTTTATCTTCATGCAAAACTCGACAACCGTTCGTTCCGGGGCTCTTGAGGCAAACTTCCTACGGTCGCGAAGGGTATCTCTATATGCCAGCTGGTGTTCAACATAATCTGTTATGATACTATTTGGCTGTATATGAGGTACGGCAAGTGAGCCTCCTCTTGCCGGGCAAGTGCTCATACGCTCACCCCTCATCTTGAGTTCTACTACTTACCCTATCCACGCCGGGCTCTGCGATGAGCCCGTAACATGCCTCTGTCAATCTGCGAAAAGTAGCTGTAACTCGCGTTGAGCCTGAGCATCTCCGAAGACGCGCGACGCTTTGACTGCTCGTCCGGCCGAGAGGGACCATGCTGTGCGTCCGCTTTGACCCAACCCACGCCACTCACGTCGCGCACCGCCCGACGCTTTGCCCTCGACATTAGAAATGTGCCGCAGAGGACACCTGGTGCCTCGGCCACACTGTCTACGCTTTGTCCTCGGCGTGTGTATATCACCCGTGCTCGCACCCTCTCCATGGCCACCAACGAAGTCCACCATCCGCGCCACTCTCACCACACCCCGTTGTCGACTTCGCCCCTCCGTAACCGTAACTCGTAGTCTGCGGCGATGTCGCTGCTACAACAAATCTGTGCTTCGCTCGTCTTCGCTCCTACGACCGCATCGCGTGACGCGTCGTACCGCGCCGCAGCCTTGACTGGCCACATCGGCGCAACCGGCTCAACCCTCTACAACTCGAACAGGGTTTATGGCATCGGTATCCTCATCGCGGCCTCCATTGGTTTGGGCCCCCGTCTCGGTTCCTCGTCTCGTCCGGTTGACATCCTACGCTCGTAAGTCCGACCGGCGTTATCCATTGACTATCCTCTGACAACTTATTATCTGCAGTTCAAACACGCCCGAAACACCTACCGCTGCATCGTCTTCTCTTCCCGTCACACCGGAGATTCCTCAAGGTAACACTGGCAAGAACGTTCTGATAGAGCCCCTCGAAGAATCCGCGGACTACGAGACACAGAATGCACACGAGTATATCAAACGCTGGATGTCCAATGTTCGGAAAGCTGGCTCGTTGGCGGTGGACGCTACATGCTCCCGCTCGCTCCACAATCCATCTCGTGCCTTCCCTTCTCCTGAACCGCGACGCTTTGCGGATGCTTCTGTGCAAACAGAAGATGTCCCTGCGGCCAGATCGGTGCCCTCCCTTGTCCCTACTGAACACAATTCGCCCGCCGGTTCCGTGAACGACGCATCCGCCCATACCACCTCGGACACATATGTCAAGACCGTTCCCAACTCGCCTAACGCCGCCGAGATCAACGCTCCATCTCCGCACGACCAGCAGGAAGAGGGCTGGACTTCGATCCCTCTCAACGAAGCTACGGACGTGCAAGGTCCGCGTGCAACGCTCCCTGACACACTCCAGAACCAGGAGACGGCCCGTACATACCCGGACACTGTCGAAATCTCCCTCGCAGCCATACCCGCCGATCTGTACAACATCAACCGGGCGCGTCATGCCGATATCGTCGTGCACAATGACATCGAGTACTACATCCACGGCATGCTCGGGGAAGGCTCATATGGCCGAGTGTTCCATGCCTTCACGAGCGAAGGCAAGAATCTCGCGCTGAAGACCGTGCACAAGCCGAAGTGCTACCAGTATCGCGGTCAGGCGGAGTATCTCCTGGCTGAACGGAACTGCATGGCTCTTGCTGCGGAAATGGGCTTGCCGTTCTGGACGGGGCTGAATGCGGCCTGGGAGGACAAGCACAACGTCTACTTCGCGATGGTACGTCCTGCTGTGTGCGTCCGAGTTCGTCAAGTCGGTGACTCATGTCTCTTCCCAGGACTTGTGCACGGGAACACTTCGAGACCGCATGGCTGGCGATGAGCAGCGGAGCCAGCAGGAAATCAGATTGTTGTGCGCAGAGATGGTGAGTCTCCTCTCTGACTCCTTGGTTTGTTCGTCACTCTGATTGTGTTGCTCGTTCAGCTTCTCGCTGTGTACGATCTATACAGGGCCAAGATCGTTCATGCAGATATCAAACCCGAGAACTTCCTCGTGAGGCCGGACGGCAGGGTCGTCCTCTCCGACTTCGGCCTCGCTAGCTTTGCGCAGAGGTCCATGAGTTTTGAGGAATTCACGCAGTGGCGGACGAACCCTGGCGGGACCGCAGGCTACATGGCACCCGCGGTTATCAGCGAAAGATACTGTTCGCATTACACGGATGTCTACAGTCTCGGGATGGTTTTCATCGAGCTCATGACTGGGCTACACCATCCTGTGTGGGACGTGACTGTCGTCCCCAAAGACTATCCCGGCGGAGAGGCGGCCTGGTTCAGTGAGAGCGGAGGACAACAACAGCGCTGGCTCATGGAAAATGTGGAGTTTTCGAAGGTCGATATGAGCGCACTGCCGCCCTACGCTATGGACCTCTGCAGGCAGGTGTGTATAGTGACGATATTCCCTCGTGTGTGTCATGGCTGACGACTTGGGCAGATGATCGATGCTCCAAATGGCAGGCCACTTACCGCGGCGCAACTGCTGACGCACCCGTACTTCAAAGGTTTGGATCTCAGACATGTCTACGATGGCCATATCTCTCGTAAGCGGTTTTATCACTTTCTTCCTGGCTTTGAGTATGCTTACCCATCGTCTTCGTAACTTTCAAGACGAATACACGCCGCAGTACAGCGAGATAACCATGTCTCCAAGCAAGCGCGATCTGACGTTCGGCGCGTGGCATCGTGGTCAAGAGGGCTCAGTCGAGTACGCAAGCGATTCAATATTTGCCAGGGTGGTCAACAGCCGTGGCGAGGTTGTCTACTCGCGCTGGATACTCGAAAACGACGCCGTCAGAGAACAGATGCAGACGCCTCTTCCGAATTTCGAGTGGCCAGTTCCTGCTGCGGCTCAGTCAATGCTCTGCAGGATTCCTGCGGCACGCCGTTCTCCGCTTCCCGCGCCGTCCGGTTTCCCTCGAACACCCGGTCGTAGGCCACAGGCTCGGCCTCCCACGCACCCGCCAAGCGCACCCCCACCGCAAGCTGACCCGCTCTATCCTCCGGGTATACCACATCCCCCTGTTCATCAACCTGCCGCTGCGTCGCATCCAGTGGACGACATCCCTCCCTGAGACCCCCGCTTCCTATGAGCACATGATGCTCACGGACCGCGATCAAGCCCGAATTCCCCGTCGTAACAGGTTTTGAGGCATTGACTTGATGTATATCTCGTTGCCCTGTATTCCTTTGTATACCGTACGTGCCACTGGCATCATTACTAGCGTAATAAACGTAACGCGCTCCCAGTGCCAGATTGGTGACTTGACGTGATATCCTGCGTGCTCGATGACGGTCCGACTCGGAATTGGCCGTAGGTAGACTCAGCTAGACGAGTTGCGCGGAGAATAGAGAATAGTTGTACTTATAAAAATCGACTTGCAGTGTTGTTGTAGTAGTAGTACTAGTACTTAAGTACATGCGTGTTACGATCGCTCGGAGTCCATACTGATCACTGTACATTATAATCGGAGTTCAATGTGGCACAGTAAATTACGATCGGAGTCCATACCACACTTACATTACGATCAGTACAATTAAAGTCCGATTTGTCTTAGTCTCAGGTCCGACGATTACTAGACTTAAGCAGGCTTTATTACATTTTGTACGTTCGTGAATATAAGCACCCTCGAAGCCGAGTTCTAACCTCAGCTTCGAGCTGGTACATTCTCCCTTCCTCCTCCTGGCGTGTCTCCTCCGCCTGGTCGTATCATAAGCTCGAAGCTACTCCCTTCCTCTCGCGTCCGCGGCATCTAGCGGGCTCGAGAGCGTCCTCACTCGTACTACGCGTGACCGCTGGTGCACAGCAGAAGCGCTCATCTCTCCTCTTTCCGACACCACCATCCGATCTCCTCCATCCCTCCAACTCCTCTCCTCCTCCTCCTCCCCTCTACTCCTCGCACCTCGGGACGACTTTCCTCGACACGCGACACCTCTCCGACACCATCAGCAACACCTCCCGTGACATCGGACGACCCTTTCCCGACGACATAACACCTCGATCATCAATTACCCGGAGACCGTAGCCCTACTATAGCCCATACGGTATTGTACTCCTTACGCGTCTTGTCGCTAATTGTTCTCCTTTACTGTAGCATACTCCTGTACAACCTCCCCCCACGCGTCAGTCAGCCTTTTGAGGCAGGCGCGTTACAGCCTCTGCAGAGTTCGAGCCCCCGAGTGCTGTCTCGGCGAGCCCTGCACGCTACACATCCGTTCACCTGTCCGGGTCGAGTCTAAATAGCTCGATCGCTGGCGCACCGTGCACTAGACGGTGGGACGGATTATTTACATGGACTACGACTACGCTACGCCCCGCCCGTCAATATTGCTGCCCGCACCCTCCTCCCCGACGAGCGCAGACCGCGCTCCCCCTCTCAAGACCTACCCTCGGAGCGCACTTCGCCCTCCCCACCTGCCCTCCCCTGCTCGAGAGCGTTCCACGCACGACGATCCGACACCGAGCGCGACTGCTGGTTCGACGTCGACACTGACGATTTCGTCAAGTGCGACGCGACCCCCTGTCCGAACCGGTATCGCGACACCACGTCGCAGCTCGGCCGACTCGACTCCCTCCCCAACTTCACTTCCATCGTCCGCGCGTCCTTCCCCTCTTCACGTCTCTCTTCCCCGCAAACCAACCACCCCAACTCCCCACCCCAAGCTACTCGAGCAGCAGGAGCGATGGCGCATCAACTCGATCTGACTACGCAAGCCTACGTCGAGCAAGCGATCACCACGCTCTTCTCGCGCCTCCGTCCCTCGACTGCCCCCACCAAAATCAAAGAGCCCGACACCTTCGATGGGACTAAGGCGCGATACGACGCCTGGAAGCAGCAAGTACAGCTCTACGTGGGAAGCCTGGACAAGAATCGAGCGATCACTACCATCATCTCTTTCGTCCGAGGTGAGCACGTCGAACGCTGGCGCCAGTCATTCACCAAGAAGCACCACCAGGGCGCACACTGGGACTTCGCGACCCTCGCGGACTTCTGGACCGAGCTCGACGGAGTCTACGTCGACCCGAACCTAGCGAAGACCGCACAAGCGCGGTTGGAGCAGTGTTTCATGGGTCAGCGCGAGGCCAACGACTTCTTCCAGGACTTCGAGGAGCTCGTCGACCAGGCCGGCTTCCAAACGTCCGAGGCGCACGTTATTGACCTCCTGCAGCGCAACGCCAAAAAGTCTATCATCCAGACTATCTACGCCTCCGGCACCAACCCCGCTGACTACGACGCATGGAAGAAGCGCATCACCGACATCGACACGCTCTGGCGCAAGGGCCAGATCATCCTGCGCGGCACCGCACCAACGTCCCAGACCTCGACAACATCCCACACCACCGTCACCACTACGCGCACTCCCACTTCGTCGACCACCACGTCAAGCTCTCGAACTGCGAGCGCGCCACTCCCTTCCCAGACGTCTACTTCTCCCGCATTCAAGCGCGATGGTACCGGCATCACGTACGGAGGCCGCGGACAACCCATGGACCTTGATCGCGCATGCATCAAGTGCGGCCAAAAGAAGTCCGAGGCCGGATCATGCAAATCCCCGTGGCACATCCCCAACCGGAACGCGCAACAACAGCGCATCCGTCGACACTGGGAAGACCCGGACGAGCGCGACGACTTCATCGAGGCCATCCGCCACTTCGCCACTGAAGATCCCGAAGACTTCGCGGCGCAGGGTTTCGACAGCGGGAGCGCGTAACCGCATCTACGCACTCCCCATCTCCATCACTTATCTCTTCGACTCCATGTACAATAGCAACGACCAACCCATTCTCGGCTCTTCACCATTTCATTCCCCCGGACTACGACGACATATACGACTCGTCACCCATCTCGACTTCAACTTCGACTTCCTTCCCTTCGACTTCTACCGCGACACCTTTATCCTCATCGCATGTGACTCATCCCGAAGAGGCGTCTCACGTTGAGCGCGGCCGGCGGGTTAAACCGGTGCTTGATTCCTCTTTGTTGTCTTCCTCTTGTACTAGTATTAGCAACAATATAAAAACCAAAAACATCGAAAAATGTCCGAGTGCGGCGGACGACCAAATCAATGCCCTTAGCATCACAACGGAGGGGCCTCGGTATTTCAAGGTGGTGCGGGGGTCCGGCGCGAGGCGCCAGTTGGACATCCCGCTGACCATCGAGAATCCTGAGACGGGCGGGCAGATGGACTTGATAGGATTGTTGGACACGGGTTGCACGGGATCATGTGTACATAGGGACTTAGTACGACGAGCTGGACTTACTATGCACCCGTTCGAGAAGCCGATACCGGTGTTCAATGCGGACGGCACTCCGAACGTGGGAGGATCAATCACCCATTATGTCTTGCTATGGCTACGCATTGGTGATCATCGAGAGCGTCTACAGTTCTTGGTGACCGACCTTGGAAAGGCAGACTTATTCTTGGGCCACGAGTGGATTGAGCATCATAATCCCTCAATAGATTGGCAAAAGAAGACAGTCGAGTTCAATCGATGCCCTTCCCAGTGTCAGCGTGTCATAAGCAAGGGTGAACAGATCTTCAAGCTGAACATCTCGTCCTATCTGAAGTCTCGGCGGGAATACCTGAATGCAGTACAGATAAGGGCCAGAAGTTCTGTAGCGATGGATATTGCTATTGAACAACACAAGGCTAAGGTGCAGCAGACATTCGAACAAATGGTCCCGGAACACTATCGGGACTTCAGGGATGTATTTTCGGAAGAAACATTTAATATACTTCCGGAACATCGCCCCTACGACCACGTTATCGAGCTGCTACCAGACGCTAAGCCCTACTGCGGAAAGGTCTACCCAATGACACTCGAGGAGCAGGATGCCCTAGATACTTTCTTGGAGGAAAATCTTCGCACGGGACGAATTAGACCATCTAAGTCCCCATGGGGTGCACCATTCTTCTTCGTCAAAAAGAAAGACGGGAAACTCCGACCGGTCCAGGACTATCGGAGATTGAACGACATGACGAAAAAGAATAAATATCCCTTACCTTTGATGTCGGAGCTTCTCAACCGACTTAAGGGTGCGAATTATTTCACCAAGTTAGATATTCGATGGGGTTACAATAACATACGCATGAAGGAGGGTGACGAGGAAAAGGCTGCGTTCCTGACCAATCGCGGCTTATATGAACCCCTTGTCATGTTCTTCGGACTGTCGAACAGCCCTTCAACCTTTCAAATGATGATGAACGATATTTTTCGTGACCTCATCTTGAAAGGCAAAGTTATTGTATATTTAGATGATATCCTGATCTTCTCGGAGAGCCTCGAAGAGCATAGGTCGATAGTCCGGCAGGTACTACAAATCTTACGAGACAACCAGTTAACGGTGAAGCCAGAAAAATGCGAATTCGAGGTCCAGGAGACCGAATACCTCGGTCATATTATTGCTCCTGGAATTGTAAAGATGGACCCTGCTAAGGTGGCCGGTGTAACCGGTTGGCCTATCCCTAAGTCCAAACGGGATGTGCAGGTGTTCCTTGGATTTGCAAATTTCTATCGTCGCTTTATCCGAGACTTCTCGAAGATTGCCGCACCATTGAATAGATTGACCGGAATGGCTCTATGGCAGTGGACTGAAGCTGAACGTCAGGCCTTTGAAAGGATCAAGATTGCGATTACCTCTGCACCGGTACTCGCAGTCCCTAATGACCATGATCCTTTCAGGATAGAATGTGATGCTTCAAAGTTCGCACTTGGGGCTGAGCTTGCACAGAAGCAGGACGGACGGTGGCGGACCATTGCATTCCTCTCGAAATCTCTATCACCGGCAGAGCGTAACTACGAAATCTATGATCGCGAAATGTTAGCCATCATGACCGCACTTGACGAGTGGCGGCACTTCCTGAAAGGAACACATCAAACATTCGAGATTTTCACAGACCATAAAAATCTCGAGTACTTCAGGAAGCCGCAGCATCTCAATCCGAGACAGGCGCGGTGGGTTATCACTTTGCAGGATTACGATTTTGCGCTCATACACCGACCTGGCAGAACCATGGGCAAGTCTGATGCACTGTCTCGACGACCGGACCATGATATCGGTGACAGCGCAAATGATGATATAATGCTGCTCAAGCCGGAATGGTTCCGCCCTGTAACAGTAAACGGCTTTGACGACATCCAGCGAGACTGTCTTACCTTGACTAATCTGCTGGATAAGTCAGTCGTCGAACAGGTCGGTCTTAGCGGTGACTTCGAGATGACCGAGGACGGTCTTGTCTACCGAAGAGGGAAGTTGGTAGTACCCGATGACAAGAGCCTGCGGGGGCGTGTTATTGCGGCACACCATGACACAGTCAGTGCAGGGCACCCGGGTCGCGAGAAGACTCAGGAGCTCGTTTTTCGATCATACTGGTGGCCATCCATGCGCAAGGACATTAAGGCGTATGTTAAAGGTTGTGCCATTTGTCAGAAGTCGAAAATCGATCACAGGCCGCGCGCTGCACCACTGAACCCCAACCCAATTCCAGAGTACAACTGGGAGTACATATCAGTAGACATGATCACGCATCTGCCGGGGTCGCATGGAGACAATGCCATCCTTGTCATCGTAGACATGAAGTCGAAAGACTTCATTGCAGTGCCCTGCACTGACGAACTCACGTCGGAAGGATGGGCGAACCTGTTCATCAAACACGTCTACGCGAACCACGGACTGCCACGACGCATATACTCAGACCGAGGGTCCATTTTCGTCTCCTCATTCATCCGAGATCTATACCGTAAGCTGGGCATTCAAGGAAACCCTAGCACGGCCTACCATCCACAGACGGACGGCCAGACGGAAAGGATCAATCAAGAGATTGAAAATTACCTTCGTATCTTTGTTAGTCATCGCCAGGACGACTGGGCGGACTGGCTGCCACTCGCGATGTTTGCGTACCGGAACAGGAAACACTCGGCCACGGGGTTCTCGCCATTCTATATGACACATGGGAGACATGCATTTACGGGGGTAGAAACGAAAAAGACAGTCGCAGCGGAGGGGGCGGAACAATTTGCTGCGCGGTTGAAAAGCATCGCAGGACAGGCGACGGTAGCGTTGAAGATGGCGAAGGATACTATGAAAAGAAAGTACGATAAGCACCGGAGAGAGGCAGTTCAATACAACGTGGGGGACTGGGTGCTGCTCGACTCGTTCCACATCTCGAGCGAGCGACCGAATAAAAAATTAGAAGACAAACGATACGGACCTTTTCAAGTTCAAGCCAAGGTGGGCTCCAGCGCGTACCAGCTGAAGCTCCCAAGGCAATGGAAAGCGATCCATCCTGTCTTCAATGAAGCCCTCCTGTCGCCCGCGTACCGACCCGAGTTTCCGAACCAAGAACCAATGGAGGTGACGGCCCCGGACGTGATAGACACCGTGCCAGAACCCGAGGAAATCTTGGACTCAAAGGTGGTGCGCGGAGGGTTGCAATACCTGGTGAAGTGGAAAGGCAAGCCGCGGTCAGAGAACACATGGGAGAAGCGAGCGGAACTCACCAGTACTATCAAACCGTTACTCGATTCCTTCCATGCGCATAATCCCGCCGCTCCTCGCATGCCCATCATCACCATTGCTCCACGGTCGCGCAGGCTCGAGTTCTCAGACCCAGATGAGAGAGGATGGAAGGACTGGACACGCAGATGGACTAGCTGGAAAGGCGGCGGCAGTCGAGCATGGTGGACATTAGCTGAAGTTGCGCATACGGAATCGTGAGGACACGATTCTTGAGTGGGGGGTATTTGTTACGATCGCTCGGAGTCCATACTGATCACTGTACATTATAATCGGAGTTCAATGTGGCACAGTAAATTACGATCGGAGTCCATACCACACTTACATTACGATCAGTACAATTAAAGTCCGATTTGTCTTAGTCTCAGGTCCGACGATTACTAGACTTAAGCAGGCTTTATTACATTTTGTACGTTCGTGAATATAAGCACCCTCGAAGCCGAGTTCTAACCTCAGCTTCGAGCTGGTACATTCTCCCTTCCTCCTCCTGGCGTGTCTCCTCCGCCTGGTCGTATCAATGCGCCTCGCCATTACGTAAGTCTCGACGCGTTATTTTGCCATATTTGTGGCTTAATGAACCACGTCGCGACGCGCTATCCAGGGCGTCAACGATCTTGTCCTCCTCCACCATCATCCACTACATCTGGTCCTAGAATTGAGATCAACTACACATGAGTCGTCGGAACAACGTTCGGGGCCCGTCGTCGGCGTTGACAGAGTTTTTGCGGGCAGGTTTTTTGTGCTGCGGTCAAGTCGTAAAACACTTATGAGAGCCTCAGGAGTCGGGAATCACCCCGACAACTATCGCGCGTAGAGCTCGGACTCGCCAGGCTCCTCAAGCACAGCCCGTTGCCGGATCCAGCAATCAGGGAGAGCAGGAGGGGGAGCAGGATGAGGATGTTGAGATGGACGACGCGCAGCCTGAGGAGACAGAGGTACGTCCATCATATTCTCCACCTCCGTCTCGCAACGAATGCTTTCTCATTCGCCCTGCCTTGCACTATCTGACCTGAGCTACAGCAACCTGCGGATGGGTACGCCTCCGACAACCTAGACGAGCCCGAAGAGCCTGCGCCCAAGAAACGTAAGCAGAGCAAGGCGGCTCAGGCGAAGCAGAAGAAGGAGAAGGAGAAAGCCAAGGCTAAAAAGAAGGCGAAGAAGGGGGACGACGATGACGACTACGAAGACAGCGATGCGGATCCTTACTCCGCATTGTCGAAAATGTGGAAGGGCGATTTGCCTAAGCCGCCTGTCGGAAGTTTCGAGGATTGCGCCCGGTGCCAGAAGCAGTTCACGGTGGTGAGTGGCATCGCTCGTCCGTCGCCGTTCCCCTTTTCATCTCCGTTTCTTGCCGCTCAAGACGAAGTACACTATGGCCGCTAATCCACCTCCTGGGTGGTTGTGCCATACCTGCGCCAAGTCCTCCGGCGCCGACCCCTTCAAGAAGTCTGCTGCACCCAGGAAGCGGAAGCAGGTGGCGGACAAGCGCAATGTCGTCAGCTATGAGGAGCGTCGCTTTCCCAGCCTCGCGTCTCTCTGCATACAGGTATGATCGTTCTCCCGCAACCGTAGAGACTATGGCTAACCGCTATACAGGTTATCAGTAAGCATATCGACGATGTCGAAGCCCTTGGTGATATCGGCACCATGAATATGGATCAAATCGCAAAAGCCTTGTCGAACAATAGAAGTTTGTACGTGCTTTCTGATTCTCTTCCGTCGCTGTTTCTCTTATTTTGCCCTAGGAATGCGGACAACGCTACGCTTTTCTACGACGTCGAGAATGAACATCTGACATTGTACGATGTCACCAGTACGTCATTTTGTTCGTTACTGTTCCGGTTCACTGATTCCTCCCCTCAGATCTAACGCCTTCTGCGTTCTGCACGATGGCGATGCTTAACCCGAACCTGACGAACCTTCGCCTCGACTTCTGTGGGCGAATGGACGACACTGTTGCAGGCGTGTGGGCAGAGAGGCTGCCCAACCTGAAGCGGATCGAGCTCCTCGGGCCGTTCCTCGTGCGCACGGCCGCATGGCAGACGTTCTTCCGCGCACATCCGAACCTAGAGGGCTTCCTGATCACCCAAAGCCCGCGATTTGACGTCGACTGCATGCGTGTGCTCGTCGAGAGTTGTCCGAACCTCAAGGAGCTGCGGCTGAAGGAAGTAGGCAAGATGTCCGACGAATTCCTAGAGTGCATCAAGCCCCTCGGCGGTCAGCTGACCTATCTAGACTTCTCCTGCCCTGGTACAGCGGACGCGTTGACGGAACGCGCGATTATCGACTTGCTCGAAGCCGTCGGGGGCTCCCTTGAACACCTTGACCTGTCAGGCAACGCGGATGTCACCGACGCCGTGCTCTTCCAGGGCATCAAGCCTCACGCACTGAATCTCAGCTCCCTCGTGCTCGCGAACACGCCAGAGCTCACCGACGCCGGCGTCGCAGAGTTTTTAGGCAACTGGAAGGCGCCCGCTCTCTCCTCGCTGGACATGTCGCGCAACCACGAGCTCGCAGACGCTGCGTTAAAGGCGCTGTTGAAGCATTCGGGCGCGGACTTGGTGAATCTGAACATCAACGGGTGGAAGGCGGTGTCGGAGGACGCGCTGAAGCTGATACCGAAGAAGGCCTCGGGACTGAAGAAGCTCGACGTGGGCTGGTGCCGCTGCGTCGACGACTGGTTCGTCAAGAGCGTGCTGGAACAGTGCGGCGAGATCGAGGAATTGAAGGTGTGGGGATGCGGGCGGCTGACGGAGAACTGTGCGCGGAAGGTGCGTCAGCTGTGTTCGTGCTTTCGAGGCGTCGAAGTTGACTGTATTCCTGTCTGCAGCGAGGCGTGAATATCTATGGTATCGAGATGGGCAGCATGTAAACTGCATGGTGCGCGCGTTGGATGCCCTTTTGTTTTGGATCTGCTCTCGCCTTGCTCCTCTATGTTTGTGCTGTCCCTTGATTAATCACTTCTTTGCTATTCTCGCTCCTGCCTCGTGTCAACGCAGTGGGCGTTTGCGCCCTCACGACTGCGGACGCGAGAAATAGGTGAGTTCAAGTGAAGGCTAAGTATAAACTGCCAGGAGCGTTGTTCCCACCATCCGCGCGAAATGCCATCGATGTTACGAGACATCCCTCCCCCATGACGGATGGGACACCATATGATACGAATCCTCCCATGTGATCGTCCGAATATAACCTACTATCTAGACGCAAATATCCTCGTCTCTCGACAGCAGCCCAGATGTCCGACGAAGCCAAGCCCGTTGCCACCTTTCGAAAGGTTTTGCCTATCGCCGGCAGCGAGGACTTGCTGCAGCTCGATGGCGACCGCCTCGAGTTCTTCCGATCCGCAACGGGTATCAACGATGTCGACGAACTGAAGAAGCACATCGTTGCCGTTCAGCGTGCGGCGTACGAGGTGAGCCATCGCGCATGGTACCCGCTTGGTAGAGCGACACGTCGATCGGGGGACTCCTGCAGGCACGCCCGTATCCGTGTCTCGTAAAGTTCAACTTCGCAAAGTGAGTCTGTTCCTCGGTCGCCTCGCCCTGTCGCGCTCTGAGGAAACTGGACACAGGCTCCGCGTCTCCCGTTTGCCTGCATATGGCCGGCTCCTGGAGCTCGGCAGGTCCCGCGAACACCCCATCCTGCTCGACGTCGGGTGCTGCTGTGCGTGCATCGGGTCCACCGTCGCAGATGACCTCGCTGAGTCTGACTCTGCCTGTAGTAGGAACCGACCTGCGGAAGCTGATTGCGGACGGATATCCGCACGAGAGTGTGATCGCAACCGACATCGTACCAGGTGCGTCTTCCTCTGTATGCCCCTGCTCGATACTGACCCGCGTCTGCAGAATTCTGGGAGCTCGGACACAAGCTGTTCAACACGACCCCAGAGACGTTCCCAGTCCCGTTCGTGCCCGGGGACATCTTCGACCCCTCCTTCTTTGAGCCGACTCCGCCTACCTACTCCCCGCCTGCTACCCCAGTGCCCAATCTCTCCTCTGTCCGCACGCTGACTGAGCTGCGCGGCCACGTCTCTGCGATCACCATCTGCGCCGTGTTCCACGTGTTCGAGACCGAAGAGGCACAGCTCAAGCTCGCGCGCGCACTCGCCTCGCTGCTCTCCCCCGCGCCCCGCTCGATGATCGTCGGGTTGCACAACGGGCTGCCCGAGAAGGGCTTCCGGCAGGGGGACTCGTTTCACGTGTTCTGCCACTCGCCCGAGAGCTGGACGGAGATGTGGGACGGCGTTGTGTTCAAGAAGGGCGCGGTCAAGGTGGACGCGCGGCTGGTGGACAAGCCGGGGAGGTATGTGGTGGACGGGGTGCAGAGTGTGAGAACGGCGTCCGTGCTGGAGTGGTCGGTCACGCGGGTGTGAATGGATGGGATGGCGATGGAGAGAGCCATCGCTGTCTTGTTCTTGTCTTGTTGTCTTTGTGCAATCGCGACATGATTGGTGTACATGTGCGATTCTTAGGTTTCCATATAGCCTGCGGTGATACAACCCTACTAGTACTCTTTCGAGCGTAGGGTGCTTGAGAGCGACGACCTGAAGGAGGGTTGAAACGCGGGACTGCGACTCGGGAACCCTCCACGAGTAATAAACCAAGTAAGTTGTGAGGAGGTTGAGTGCCACTGCGGCCAGGTTGCGGGTCTCGATATGTAGTGTGACCCACGGCACGTGCAGTCACATCACGGGTCAATTGTCACCCTGGCCATGACATCACCCGCGTGCTAAGTAGTCTCTTGCTGCCACCACAACGTTCGTTCGCATTCGTATTCCCCTGACCAAACCTCCTGACTTTGAACATGCTTCAACATGTGGGTCCGCGGCCCCGACAGAGAAGAAGAAGAAAAAGTGACCGACGAGCTCGACCCCAAAAATTGAGGAGATAAAACTGTGCGAGACGGCAACCGCTGGAGTTGGCCATGCGCGAGGAGTTTGGTGAGTCCCACCAGTACGAGCATCCTGTACGTCGCACTGTGAGGGGTGCGAGCCGACGGCATTGAGATGGATAATCGCACATGCCTGCGGAGACGATTGACCGCAAGGTTAGCGAGTGCCTGCTCTGGCAGGACTCGAAGAGCCTCATCGGGTCTGGGGAAGTGTGGGAGATGGTCGGCCGCTTCGAACGACTCGCGGCACAAGTGGACGTGGCTGGCAGACGGGCACAGGAAGAAGTGCGAGTGCGGTCGCGACGCGCAAGCAGAGGTGATCGTCGGACGCAGAGACTTAGATGGATGTGATGGACATGAGCAGGCCGGGAGTGCTTTTGTGACCTCTTTAAATGTCTTAGGGACGCTTCATGCAGGCTTCAATTTACAGCTCGTTCATGAGCTATTTACCCCGATAGTATCACACAGCGCCGCGTCACGTTAGCAGCTGTCAACGCATATAAGACGACTGTTGCCCGAATCCTTGCGCACCTTTCTCTCCACATACCATTTCCCTGCTCTTTCAAGTTGCGCTGCGGACATGGCCTCAACAGAGTCGCCGCCAAAGATCCTATCCCAGGGGCCCTCAGTCGCGGTATCGACAGCCAGAGTAGGCCGCAGTCGTAAAAGGCTGACCAATGACGCATATAACGTACTCTCTGGTGCGTAGACTCTACTCCTGCTTGGTGGCCAGCGAGGCTTATAGTTTACGCATCGTTTACAGCTTTCTTCGACAATGTTTCTCGCTTTCCTAGTGACACCCAGTGTAGGGAGCTGGCCGACGCGATTCGCGCGTTACCCAGGTGCGAGTGGTGCACCCCCGACCATCTGCGGCGCTACTTCCAGGGTAGGAGATCAAGCAGGGGCAGTCTGCGGGTCAAGCAAGAGCAGTCGTCCGGTCTGATCCTGAAGTTCTACGCGCCGCCGCCCGAGGGCTCAAGTCCGTCGGCTTCATGTCCTGTGAAGATCGAGGAAGATGCCTGCAAGCACCTCGTTAGCCTCTCTGCGCCACTCTTAGCGTCTCTCATTGCGACGGCACCGGCTGGTGGGTCTTCCTCAACGCGAGTGCCAGCAGAGCTGTCCGAGCCGACCTTGTTGAGGCCGTCATCTCCGGAAGTGCGTGGCTCCGCGAGGCAGATCACCGGGTCGGCGAACGAGTTGACAACCTCATCCGCGGAGCAGGGACACTGGAAGCAACCCGGTAAGTCGCATGATACCTCGTCCCACGGAGACCACCTGAAGCACATTCTGCAGCAGGCCGTCCGTTTTACGCCTACGCCTACCCTATGCTGTATTCAGGCGCATACATGCCGTGCACACCTCTTCGGGGACCTTTTGCTGGTGTACGTCTCCCTTTTCGACCGCATATATGCGCACTCACATGGATCCATGTAGACAATACCGCAGCACCACCCCTACCACACCTCGATGCCCTCTGCTTCCTTCGCCTCAAAGTTGACCACGACCCAACCTGCCACGATCCCCGTCCTGGCTCCGCTCACGACGCTTCCACCCGCACTCTCGTCGACGTTCTCATCTGAGGACCCCCGGCTCCGCGACCTCGCCTCTCAGCTCGCCTGTGCCCTGGCGGACTTGTCTGCTACGACGCTCCCTGGGTCTCCGGACGTTCCCAAGACGGTGGCGGCCCTCGCACAACAGCTCGGAGACCAGAAGACAAGCAAGGACTTTCTGCGCGCTCTCGACGGCAGTGTCTATGCGCGACTCGGGCTCCTTCCCCCCGCTGGCGGATGCGATGCGGGATACTAGTACTGGCTCGACTACGTCGCGTCTACGTGTTTCTGGTGTTTGTTCTCTTGAAGAAGTCTTAACTTAATGATTGGCCTAGTACCGGGATCCGAATCCTGGCCATTCTTGCTGTGTTGTCCCTGTGTCACGGAGATGTTCATCGATCAGTGTATTGTCCCATGGCGTGGTAGTAAACGTGAGTTCCTGCTTTTACAAGCCACATACATACGTGCTATCAAACGAGGGGTACGCAGCGTCAGCCTCATCACAGTCAGCACTACTCCTCGACGCAGCCGCTCTGGCGAGTCCGAATCGTGGGCGGCCCGTGCCCTGCACCATCTTCTTCGAAGTTCCGTATCTCGGATGCTGGTTTATTCCGAGGTCAACAGTGCATCGTATTCACCGGCTTTCCTGTGAGCACTCCTCGGAGATTCCTCTGCGTGACGAGCCAATATCCGAATCGTATTTCGGACGATTTCCTACTGTTACGTCAAGTGACTCGCAGCCAGAATCAGTGGCTCGATTCGGCTTCTGACTATCATCGCGTTCCCTTTTGAGGTTCAAGAGTCATTCTGTGTGTACAGTGTCTGGTTTTGGAGGACGTCGGGCCCGTCTCTGTTGATATATTTACCAACTGATGAGCGCTTCTGTCACGACAGGGGCTTGTCTCCGACCCGTCTCAACCTTCCGCACTGTCGCTGCCATGGCGGATCCTATTAGAACTCTGCGTGAAACGCTGACAGAATCCCTGCCTTATTGCTCTGGCACGCTACCTGTGAAACCCAGAGATCTGATCCTGTACTATGGGATAGGGGCTAACCTCGGGTAAGCGCGCGCGTCATTTCAAGTTTCTGACTGCGTCCGATACGATACTGACACGAAGTTCCCTCACAGGAGAATGGATCTCTCACGTGCGTCTGAGAGCGAGTTAGAGCATCTGCGAAGACTTGTCAGCCAGCGACGTTTGGCCGGAATGATCAGGATGTCCTTGACGAGACATATCGGAAAGCTGGAAAGCTCGACAGCGACGCGTTCATGATCGGACTCGATGCGGGACACGCCGGTCTAGTTGAGACGGTTCGAACGAGTCTGTTTCCTGGGCGGGAAGAAACTAGGACTATTGAAGCTCAGCTTTACAAGTTGAACGTCTACGGTGCGTTTTCGGGTAACTCGGCCTAGATAGCGCCTGACTCGCATCCATTCCCAGGCAAGGACGCGTTCTTCAAGTCGCACAAGGATACACCGCGAGCCAGCAACATGTTCGGATCGCTCGTGATCGTCTTCCCGACCCCGCATCAAGGCGGCGAGCTGATCCTCCGCCACGAGTACAAGGCATACACATTCGACTCGTCCAAGCTCCTGTCCTTGCCAGACATGTCCAGCAGCGTCGCCTTCGTCGCGTTCTTCAGCGACATCGACCACGAAGTCCTTCCTGTCACCTCCGGCCACCGCGTGACAATCACCTACAATCTCTACTTCGCACCGCCCGGGACAGTCGTGCAGCAGCTGAGCATGCCCCCAAATGGGCTCAACCTGCTCCAGCCAGCGAGCGCAAACGCGCTCGAGGTCACGCAAGCGCTGAAGGACCTGCTCGACGACGAAAACGTCCTCCCAAAGGGTGGTACGCTTGGCTTTGGACTGCGCCACCAGTACCCGCTCCCGAAGACGGTGTCGGAAGAAGACCCGAACCCGCTCATCGAGCTCGAGCAATGGCTGAAGGGCAGCGACGCGGCGCTGTTCGCAGCGTGCTGGGAGCTCGACCTGAACCCGGTCCTGCGCCTCGTGTACTACGACGACGAGCCGTACGACGGGGCGTTCGCAAACCAGCACGGGGTGCTCACCGACAGCGTCGTGAGCGTCGGCGATACAGAGGGGTGCGGGCCCCTGGAGCGCGCGATGCGCGCGTACACGGGCGGGGTGAACGTCGTGTTCGACATGCTTGGGGAGGAGGACCCCGAGCGCTGGGAGCACTACGAGCTCAGGTATTCCGGGCTGTATGTGCACGAGGGGGGCGAGCCACGCATGGTGTCGATGGTCACGAAGACGACGAGCTGGAACCCGATCAAGAGCGCGTATATCGCGTATGGGAACGAGCATACTATTGGGCTCATGTATGCGTATGTGTGTCTGTTGGTGGGTGTTGGGCCGAAGGAGCGCAGGACGCGTGTGATGTCGGACCCGGAGGAGTGGAAGCCGAAGAAAGACAAGAACAGATATTGGTGAATGCGGAGGGTCGGTTTGACGAGAAGAGACGTCCTCGTCATCTACAGACATCATTATGAGCTTCGGTGGGGAGGGCTCACGGGAAGATGAAGCTCGACAGAGCTCGCAGGCTCGCGCTCGCGATGCGGACAAGGCGAAATGTGTGTGGTATGTAAGGAAGCGGACGTGCTGGGCTGGAGAGTGTACATGCATGGTCGCATAGTCGCGATGGTCCTTGAATACTTGATAAGCAAGAACCGATAGTGCAACTCAACGACGATCTAGACTCACCATCGCGTGCCGTATGGTGGCGTTAAAGGCGGGCTTGTTCTTCGAAGCCATGGCTGTAGGAATCATGGATCGAACATGTGCATCGCACGTACTCGATGAGGTGGGAGGCAAGATGTTCATTACAATTCGTGATACGGACCTATTGTACAATCTGTTGGTATATCATCGTCTACCGGAGCATTGACCTATCCTACACCCCATAATCGCTTCAGCAGAAAACCATTCAAGACATCATGGAAACGCCGGCCCTACTGCTCGTCATCAGAAGGAGGGTCTCGCGAATCGGCCTCATCGTCGGGGACGACGCCCCGGGTCTCCGCAGGCAACCCTAGCTTCTCCCGAACGAGAGCGAAGTCCAAGTCGTTAGCGCATGCTGCATGGCTCTGCTCGCTCTCCAGCACCGCGTCGATGTACTGATTCTCCGCATTGTACTGTCGGCCGAGGGGCGAGAGCTCCTCACGCGCTCGGTCGACTATGCAGTCAAGCGCGTACTCGGCCTTCCCTCCGTTGTCGAGGTAGGCGGCGATGTACTTCGAGGACAAGTCCTCGGACGCGTCACGGTCTCGGAGCTTGGAGAGGTGATCGGAGACGGTGGACACGGATGGAAACCCGTGGTGCTCTGGATCCTCACCGGCGATGAGGTCCTTGATGGCCTTGAAGACGGCAATGTATCCCCGATATACGGTGTCACCCGCAGGACAGTCCTCCGAGGGGGCGGAGGGGCCGATCTTAGCGCGAACTTCCGCAGGGAGATAGTGGACGGACACGTCGATGTGGGCATAGTCGATGGGAAGTACGCTGGTGATGTCGTCTGGAACTCCATCCTGTGTCTCGAGCAATGACTTGGAGAGCTCGTAACGAAGCTCAGTAGAATCTGAGTCAAGGGTGTGGCGAGCGATGGGCGGACGGTAACTGCCAACATACAGAATTACTCACATTCTAAGCGTTCCCGCATTCTCGGCGATAGCCACCCCTCAAAGCACTTCCCGCAGATACATCTTTCTTCTGCTTGGGGTTGGGCCATCTTGGTAGTCAAGCGTGGTGGTGGAAGCGAGGTTCTGTGGTAAATGTTTGAGTTACTGGTCAAGTGCAACGCGCTGCTCGGACTCCATGGTTTCGGCGTTTAGGCCGCATACTTATATCAGATAAGATTGGCGCCTGGACTTTTGCCACGAACCTAGGCTCCGACTCTGTTGACCAACTCCTCTTCCTCCCATCTTATCATCTGGGCCCGCTATGTATCAGGGAAGAACGGTGCAAATGGAAGCAAGCAAATTCTCCAGGAACGTCGCGCTTTGAGACTATCTATCACCAGTGCGCACAGCATGCTGTACATCTACTGGCACAAATGATGTGCCTCTCCGACATGAGAGCGGGTGTGAATCGCCACCATTTACGCCGCGGGCGGCGACTTGGCGAATACCACAGCCAACATGGTGCGTGCTTTCACTGATGTGTACCGTATACGCGAAGAATCGTAGTTGATCACGAGTGACCGATAGACTATTAGCCCCGCTACATCCTTAAAAGTGTCCACGCTCCCTGTGTCATCAGTGATCACCCCCGAGTCTCTGTCTCCATCTACGACGACATGTTTTCTGAGACTCAGGACAGCCAGCGGAGGACCCGACCGTCGGCATTTCTCTCCATTCTCCCAGTTACGATTGCGGTCTTCCTCTCTGTGTTCGCATCCCTCGCGCGAGCTGCGGACCCCTTCGTGCTCAGCCTCTCCAACAACGCACCCGCCCAGTGCGACACATTCGACATCTCCTGGTCCGGGGGCACTCCCAACTACACCATCGCCATCTCCTCACAACTCACGCCTTTCCTGACCCGGGGCAACCTGTCCTTCAACAACCTCACGAACCCGCCCATCACGTGGACGGCCGATCGTTGCGGGGGAGTCCCCATCTACATCTCAGGGTGGGATAGCGGAGGGCAGGAGACCAACATCACGTTTACGCTCGGGTTGAGCGCGAACATGAGTTGCTTATCGGACGAGGATCGGAGCTCGAACGCGTGCTTGGCCGAGGACACATCTCTCCACCTTCCAACCCCAAGCGCGACTGCTCCGTCCAGGCCCAACTCCGCATTGCAAGAAGTCCGCTCTTTGTCGATTCTGCCATTGGTAGCCGCGCTGGTTGGTGCGGGAGTTGCCTTGTGCAGCGCTTGACCCCGTCAACTCAGTCGTCACCATTGCCAACGTCATAGCGGCAGGGCGACCTGTGCACCGTGTCGTGGATATCGTGGCGTTTAAGCTCAATGCTCATACTATCATCCGCACCCCCTTCCTCCTCTCACTCTTACTCTCCTCACGACATCACGACCTCATGTGTCCCAGTCCTTCAATTCCGAGTCTATCCACTGCATCTCTCATCCAATCCGTCTCCGCGTTTGTTTGCTGCATTTAGATCGGGATCATGATCAGCGTCGAGGTATCAGAGGATCATATTGGAACGCGCCGCTCTTGACGAAGCCTGAACTTGACAGGTCCTGTGATATGACAGAACACGACGTCGTACTGCATGAGAGTGTATGAGCCATTTTCCTATCATCAAATTCAAGCCGGCAGCGAGATTATGTTCACGTTGCTTGGCACGTTGATACATAATCGAGGCCACAGCCCACTGCAACGACATGTCATCAGTTCCTGGGCTCAACATTGATTCTCACGTATGTAAGTACTGAACGCCGCCGTACAGCCTCGCACATCACGAGGTGGAGGGACCACACGCATTGCACCGCATTACCCCGTCCTCACTGCCACATTTCCTTGCCTGTAAGCAGACATTGCTCCAAACTCGGCGGTTCGTCATAGGCAAAGCAAAGCAGCCAGCGCGTAGTAGTAAGTAAGGTCTATCGAAGACTGCGGAAAGCGCTGCGATCCGTACACGACAGGCTACAGCTGCATCAAAGCCACTATCCTAGGGCGCTGGATACGGGGACTAAAACGGTGACGACGCATCCTAGGACCTCGCGACCCCGTCCGCCATGCCAGCTTCCCACAAGGGCTGCTCAGCTCTTGTCTCTCCTCCCCCGCCATGTCCGACCCTACAGAGACAGTAGTCAGCACATACACGACCATAATCGTGGTCGCGACCGTGGTTCCCTTGGTCATCACCGGGATAGGGCTCATTGCCGTATTCGCGTACAAACGCCGACGTGAACGCGACTTCGTTCCCCCGTCGCTGGCGAACATGCCTGGAAATATGGGTGAGTCTCAAGTTGAATTCTACTTCTAGTATCATATTCACTTTTGATGGAATCGCGTCCTCGAAGCTGGCAACCTCCCGACCACAACCCCAGCGTTACCAGTCCAAGTTCGTCATGTGCGGAACGCCCGTAGCGGTACTCTTCTAGAGTGGCCATCTTCGAACCCCGGACTCACCTCTCCTGATGCCTCCCAACAAGTGCCAGGCACTCATCCAACAACCGATCCTGCTGGCGGGATGTCCAATGCTTCCCCGAATGCACTGCTCGATCCGGAAGCGAGGAGGAACGTCCGGCCAGAGTTGCTACCCACTCCTTACAACATGGCCTATTCCGCCGCTCAACCGCTCTACCCAGTACAATCTCAATTTATCCCTGCGAATGCTGCCGCCATCCCCCAAGCACAACCGTTCCTTCCCCAACCCCCGTCGTCACCTTTTCCTACACAACTGTCTTATATGACTCCGCAATCGCACCCAACGGTTCCCGGACAAACAGCCATAGGTCTAGCGACCCCGCAGGTCCAGAGGGCAGTAAGCCCCCGCGTCCTCATGCTCGTCAACGACGACGCGAGCCGGTCTACCTCTCCCTCACAAGCAACCGACGATGGCAGCAGTACTCTTCGAGGACCGCGCTCAATCGGCAGCTTTAGTACGGTTGGGGAACCGGTCCCGCAGTACGAGCCTGTCGATAGCGCGGTGTTGACGGAGGAGCCGGAACAAGTGGCGAATCTGAGGACGCTGGGAAGACAGGGCACGATGCTTCCGCGTTACTCGCAGACAAACCCGTTTCGTCGGCCGACTGTGGCAGCTCCACCTGCACAGTGATACCTGCTGCTTTTGTTGGAACGATGTACTGTTTCCCTGGATTGCTCTTCTTTATATCGGTTTCGCAATCGTTTCCGTACGTCTATGTGCTTGCCCTTGCCTGCGTGCGACTGCGGACAGTTCATCGCCCTTCACCTTGCTTTGTTCGTTTGTTGACAAAGATGGTGTGTCTCTTCCACTGATACAAAGGATCCTCTAGCCAATCGTCGCCACTAACGATCTTGTACCATCACTCGCTCTTCGTACTTCTAGTCATGTATATAAACCCCGCCGGTCCCTGCGTCGTGACTACCGGTACCACCCAGTAGAGCTCCATCGCGACCTCTTTGGTTCGTCTTCCTGAACAATCGCCTATTGACGTCGTCCGAGATGTGTACAAAATCGAGCCGCGCGAGCACTTCTCCGCCACCACTTGCGAATATTTCCACTGACCGACGACTGCTCACCAAACTCACTAAGCATCATGTCTACCAACAGCAGAGACTACGCCAGCTATCTCATGCATTCTCGAATATCCCGCATTTTCCAGTTGCTCGGTTTCAACAGGTTGTACACCGTTACGCCACCGGAGACACGCCAGCGAACCACTCTGGATGCGATACCGGAAGATCCGCCGCCGCTAGTGCGCGAGTATCCGCCTTCAAGACAAGTGATTGTCCCGCAAGCGCTCTACAGCCGTTACGCGGGTGACCTGGCCCACAGGAGAGACGAACTGAGCTCTCAGAACTCCGAGTACCTGGCGCGGGTTCCGTTCGCGCTGAAGAATCCCGTCCCCGGGTACCACGGGATCCCGATGGCATTGCTGATACAGGGACGCGGGGAGGCATTCGGGTCGTACGTTCATGCGGGGGAGGAACCGGTGTTGACCGAGCTCGTGAGCCGCGGAATCATGGAGATCCAGCTGGAAGTCCGGGTACATATCGCATTATGGCAGTGCCGCATGGCATGCATTCGCATGAACGGGTACTCACAGCATCTGTGTCTGCGTTATAGTGGCCTGCGTACCCGAACTGGGTGTTCCGGCGCAAGATCCCTATCGCGGACATCGTGACGAGAAAGCCGTTCACGCGCCTCGTCCTTGCGTGCAACCTCGCGAACGTGTTCAAACTGTTCACCATGGTGAGCGCACACTCTCAGGCCCATGCTAGTGCGAGCGTTGCTCACCAGAAGCACAATAGGAAGCCCAACATAAGAGAGTCTCGATAGACCATTGGGAAGCAGGATATCACCTTGATGGCATTGCGTTCGAGAGACTATGGTTAATCTCGTTATGGCATGTTGGACTAAACATATTTGAGGCCGAGGTGCGATACAGTGAGCCGCATTGTGGCTCTACTCCTGTATTCGATGAGTAGTACGTCCCGGAATCATCCTATATGACAATGTCCGTTGTAAGCACGAGTGGCGGACGTTGGATGGTCTGAATCGACCGAGATGTATGATTGACTGTTATTTTTTGGCACGCACAGGTAGTTGAAAAGAGACAATTGGAGTATCAACTTGTAGTAGAGCGTGAAAGGGAAGGGAAGACGATAATTATACCGTGACGATGATGGTTGTTTCGCATAAACTTGCAGCATGCACTGCGCGTCTCGTCGACGTGTTACCCAACGGCGAAGCCTACTGATAGACCGTCAGCCAAAACGTTTCAGGATATGACGAGATCATACCTGCGACACGCTGTTCACGAGACAACAATAGTATGACGGCCCGTCACTCGATCGATTCATCGTCTTCTCCGTCAGACAAAATCTCCCGTTCCGCAACGACGTGCCCCCAGGGATGCCAACCATCCTGCCTCTTCTCCCACTCGAATTCAGTCGTGAATGCGACGCGCCTCAAGAACGAGGAATGCTCGTCGTACGCCGCGAGCGCGCGGCGCTGGTAAGCCTCGTCGTGAGCAAAAGCGAAACACTCATTCATCATCTTCTTAGTCACGTCGGATAGAAGGAGAGTGTGCATGCGCGGCATGCGGTCCAATAACGGAGCTAGTGCAAAAATGTCATCTGTATCGTCCTTGCGAGGAGAGGAGTCAGCGTCAAGGACCACGTCGCCAGAACGACCGTCATACCTCGCCCGGGGCCATGTCCAGCGCTATCAGCAGGTACTCCAAGTCCGTAAGAGGTAGGAGGTCTGACAGAGCGCTGACGCTCAGCTTTTGAACGCAGAAGCTCAGGCGGCGAAGGGGGGCGCTGGAGAAGCGTAGAGCTTGTACGGTAGGACCAATGTTGTGATGGAAGTCGTATGGGGTGAAACGATCCTCCATGCCGAAGCATCCTCCTCTGTGACACCTCTCATACCGGAGATGGTTCAGCGTGACGGTGCTGATAGGCCGCTTGTGACTCGCACTTGTCAAAAGGAAGGCGCGGAGCTGGACCGGATAGCATGTGACATCTTCGAGGTTCGGGAGGACATTTGAAGGCATCGCGACATCATCCCATATGTCCCAACACGGCAGGATAAAGCGCCGCACACTTGAAGTGTCCTGAAACGCTCGCTCCGAGAGGACTTGAACCTGCACCCCAAGTTCTTCCAATGCCGGGAACGATGGTATAGATTTCCATGCGTGCCACACTATGTGGAGACGGTCTGTGAAAACCAATGACTTGAGCGTGTTGTAGTTTCCGGTTAGTATGGAACACATGAAGGAGCCGAAGTCATCCGAGTCAAGTCTCAAGATCTTCAGGCCCCTGATTCCAGCAATGGGTGATGTAAGTGTCGGCGACCAATGTGACGGAAAACACACATTCATGTCGATGGCGTCGATGTGTGGGAATGCACCGGACGCAAGAGTCGTGAAGACCTGGAGCGTGTGAGGCAAGCTGCGTATCCGGCAAGTGATGCTCCGAATCCGCTTCATGCGTGGGATGGCCTTCGCTAGCCTACGTCCTACGACAGAGCGTTGCTTCCTCTGGAGAGCCGAAGGTAACTCGATCCAATCATTAAGGTCACGTAGAGAAATGGTCTCTACGAAGCCGGCTAGGTCCCGATTGAATGCGGTCCTCCGAGGGACAGAAGCGAGGGTGCGAACGCACGCATAGATGGTGTGGGGGAGATCGAGATCGATGTTCGAGTATAGGGCGGGAGTGACGATTTTGTTCAACGTCCTGCTGGATAGCGCGATGAAGTAGAGGTCGCTGCGGTCCACGGACTCGAAGATTATATGTAGCAACTCGACCGGAAGGATGACTCCAGAGGTTCCCGGAGACATGGATGCGGATGCTAGAATAAAGACAACAATATGTCGTGAGCCACACAGACCTGAATATAATATTCGCATAAGCTCATACCGCCTGCGATAGCCATCCGTGATGTCCCAACCACTGCGACGAGTTTCGAATGTTCGTCTCTGTCGCGTCCTTGGTCCATTTGCCAGTGAGTTGTCTGAAGGAATATCTGCGGTTCGTGCGATGCTAAGCGTATAGTTGAGCTCAATGCTGCAAAGGCGTAGAGAATCGAGATGCAGGACGTACATACGTGTGCGTGATGACGAGGGAATGAAGACAACTTGAACCAATGAGATTCGGACACAGCGGTGTGGTGTGTGGTCGTGTTTGGCAAGAACTTCGTTCCGGATCCGTCGACCTTGGCCGGTATGCCCCGAGAGAGATACTATGCTGATTGTCCTCTAAGTTCCTACTAACCCGTGTCAGACTGACAACGTACTCTTGCACTCGAATGCCCCAACGTATGCATATCAGCGAATCTACAAATTGTGCAAGAGACTTGGGAACGAGCAACTTCCGAAGTCCATCATACCACCGCTCATGCACTGCATCCCATACCCACACCTTCGCCCCGCCGACTGAGTAGGATGACGACCGTGCAAGTCATGCTCAATAAGGAGCCTTCAATAACAACTCACTGTTACAATAGAGCAAGCTGCTCATTCTGGAGCCAGCGCAACGTGGTGAGGCTCACGGAGTGTCGAAATCTCTCTGGCATGATGATCAGCGTTCGGATCGTACTCGAGCAGCGCTGAGCTTGGAGTAGCCACATACCATTTGGATATATACAATAGTTGACTCCGGATAGAGTCGGCTCGGTCCTACGTCGCGTCTTCGTCTTCTCCGTCAGAGACAACGTCCCGTTCAGGAACGACATGTCCCCACGCATGCCAACCATCCTGCCGCTTCTCCCACTCGAACTCGCTCGTGAATGCGACGCGCCTCAGGGATGATGAGTGCTCATCGTAGCTCGCGAGCGCGCGGCGTTGATAGGCCTCGTCGTGAGCGAAGTAGAAAGGACTTCCTCCTCCAAGACGCGTCTTTGGCATCCCATCCGAGATGAGAAGCGTATGCAAGCGAGGCATGCGGTCTAGCACCTCAGCCATCGCAAAGATCGTGTCTCCGCCCCCAATGCTGATCGTCTCCAGCGACGTGCCATAGACGAGCGTACGGGCCTCTCCGGGAGCAAATTCCAGCATCATCAAGAGGTATTCCAGCTCATTCAAGAGCGGCGAGAGGTCCAACAGGTCGCGCACACGCAGTTGTGACACCACCACGCTGAGGCGGACAAGGCGGGCCCCTGAGAACTCGAGAGCACGAAGGGATCGACAGATCGTGTCATGCCACCCGTCTCCCATGTCCCAGAGGTTATAGAATCCTCCGTCGCGCGTCCGCTCGTATCTGGCCTCGTCGAATGTAATCACCTTGATGGGCCGTTGGTGTTCCGCACGTTCCGGGAGGAACCACTTGAGCTCGTACGGGGCGCAAATGACTTCCTCGAGGTTCGGGAGCACAGTGGGCGTGAGCTGGGTATACATATCCAACACAGTGTATTGTCGGATGCTTGTTGTATCATGAAAGGCTGGCTCAGAAAGCAGCTGAACCTCGGCCTCGAGTTCCCGCAAAGCTGGGAACGAGGGGATAGATTGCCACGCTGCCTGGAAGGCGGTGGAGGCGTCACGACCAAGGGATAGTGACTGTAGCGTATATCGGCTGGCCGATAAGACGGAGCATATGAGTGCTTTATACCACGGGGGAAGGCGGGGTGCCCAGTCTGTCCCCCTCAGCTTCAACTTCTTGAACCTCGGGACGGCGACGGGGAGAGGCGCGTCCTCTGTGTCCTCCAGTTCCCATGGCTGGGTAGAGCAAAAGATGTCGACGCTGTCAATAAATGGCAGAGTTCCATTGAGGAGGGTCGTGAAGGTCTGGCTTGTCTGGTAGAACTGTACGCAGCAAGCAAAACTCCGTAGACGGCGCATGCGAGGAACGGCAACGTCAAGCCTTTCTCGAATGAGTTGCCTGGGCCGCGTCTGGTTCGAGCTATTCTCAACAGACTGAATCGGGTCGTATAGGGAGATGTCCTCCACATAGCTCGCCAGGTCGCGATTCATCGAGGTCTTGCTAGGGGGAGCGGCGAGGGTTCGAACGCAGGCATAGATACCGTAGAGGAACTGGACGTCGATTGTAGAGTAGAGTAAGGGAGTAGCGATGGAATTGAATGTTTTGTCACACAGCGCGATTGAGTAGAGTTCGCTGCGGTCGGCATCTTCACAGATGGTATGGAGTAATTCGACAGGCAGGGGGGCGACTCCAGAGGTCGCCGGAGGCATGATGATAGTCGATATAAACACTAGATGAGTAGAATGTGAGTGGATTGGTGAATCAAAGCGTGTATCTCACGTATTATAAATCAGCTCACCCGTAGACTTGCGAGGACAATTCGGCGACGCGGTAGTCCGAGACGAAGTCGAGGTGGACCCCTATAAATGGCTTAGCGCTCGTCAATCCATAACAGGCAATTTTGATGGGGCTCTTGCCAAACAGTTCCAAGCAACCTCCGGCGAATCTAAGGCCATCCAGTCACTCCCAAGGCTCTCGACTTGTCCCACCACCACCAACGCATTAGCAGGCTACAAGCAGATATATACAGTAGTCCTAGGAGCACCAGAGATACAGAAAGCAGAACGCACTGGCGGCCTACGCGCGTAGTTCTACAAGCCCGACGGCATCTACTATCGAGATCTTCGTCTTTCAAGTTGCTGCGTCCATTCAAATATTCAAGTCTGGAGAAACATCCGTGGTTGTTACCTACGTGCATGGCGTTAATAGAAAGTGTATGATCACCGAGGTGTATGCCGCAAAGGCCACAGAAACCGAGATGTAGGCGCAACCAGGGGGCGGATAGACTGGGATGCCCTGTATGGTCGTATTTGGCAGGAGCTTCGTTCCTGGACCTACCTTACTGACGTCATCCCCGAGACTGCACTCGCAGGCTTGGACTCTCCGAAATGTGGTTACTTTGCGTAAGGAGCCCATGCACCAGGACAGCTCGGCATGTATACTGCTACATGCTATCCTCGCCTTGACAGACATGTTCGCGAACTTGGGGAGGAGCAATGTCCGAAAATTGACATTATACTACCCACGATGACCTCCAGCATTCCCCACGGTTGTCGCGTACGGCCCCTGCCATCCGACTCGTGCCAAGCTGTGCGGAAGGAGGCAACTTGAAGAGGGAGAACACGTACCTGCGCAGCGCTACCGCTCCTCTATCTTCCGCGACACCGATCCAAATGCCCGATGCGCATCCTGGGAACCAAGCCGACAAGGATTGTTGCGTGGAGAACCGGACATCGCAATTGCAGATCGCAGAACCCTCTTCTCAGGCGGCGGGAACTAGCTCGCACGTAACGCTCGTGCGGGACGCCCTGGAGCTTCATGCCCCCCCGGGGAAGCGATTCTTATTGTGCGAGTGTGGACAAGGGGACTTGCCACACCACCGCGTATGGTTGAGGCGAACGCTGTCGCTGTCAGAACCCCCAGTGGGAGGGGCTGGGCCGAGTTTCAGCGGCTAGCCACCTCTGGCTGGTCTCGCTGTGGCAGGCGGGCGGGAACGTCTTCGAGTCGGAGGTGCGGCACTCCGGGATGAAGACCTAGAGAGGGCGAAGGGAGGCCCAGGAGTACAAAGGCCGAGCCGTAGACTCACGAGGTTACGCAAGTACGCCCTTGTTCCCGATATGTATGCGCCGATAATGTAGGTACTCACCTTCGTGATGTGTGCGACGCCGCAGCACTGCATGACCTGCGTTCTCTCGGCGCGAGCCACGATCTATGAACGAACGTGGCTGGTAAGGGAATAAAGACACGCCGAGACGGAAGACGTGCGAAGTTACCGAACAGGATTCTTTGACGTACAAGGAGGAGGTCTCACGACCGCTGCGCCCATCGGCACGCGCATGAGGAGAGCCGCCGCCGTAGACGGTGCCAAGGATGGCTTACAATTGCTGACAGGAGTGGTAGGAACGAAGTGAGAGCTCGCGAGGTCGGAGGGTGGAAAGAGGAGTAAGCAGATCAGCGGCGTCGTGGACGTATTCAGATTTATTGATCTCCCTATCTCCAGGCGAGCGGCCGAGCTTCGGGAAGAATGGCTAAGTCGCTGCCTTGGTTCCGCCGAATGCTGGGTGGTCGTGTGATATCAAGTCTGCGGGCCGGTGTATCGGATCTTGTCAATGTCAAGGAGAAGGAGGCGCGGTGACTTGGTATGTAGATGAGCGTCCGTGAGCACAACTCACGGGGAGAAAGTAGTTCATGGGAGAGGTCTCCAAGACATTGTGATGTGTTAGCGTTTTTGCATTTTTGTACGGGCCTGATCGATCGTGCGAGTGTGTTATGTCACCGAGGCACATTTGCGACGCAGCCGTGGCTTAGCGGAAGGGTCGCGGGAAGTTGGGTATCAGTGCGTGGCCATCATCGCCCATGACAAGAAGAACAGCGTCCGAGCAATGTGCAGCAACGGACTTGGCGGGAAAGAGCAAGGTAAAGGACTCGTACTTACGCGGGTTATTATGTGGGGTCGGCCAATCAGAACGGATGCAATCCACGCTCCTGCCTTTTTGGGACATGTTTAGCACTCGCCCAACGCGTGCGCGTCTTGCCCTGCCTCCCTGCGCAAAGCCCCTCTCGCCTGCACATTTCCTCCCTCTCCGCCTGCATATCCCACATCGTCGACATACGCCAACAGTTCCGAGTTGTCTCCTGCATCCCGCGCGCGGAAATAGGGAGTCGTTAGCGAAGAAACAGTAAGCACAAGCGACCTTATCTCTGTGCAGACCCTTATCTCTGCATCACCCGCAGGACGTTTAGGGAACGATAGACCTCCACGCAAGATGTCACACGCTGGCTCCTACGACTCTTCTCCCTCCCATTCTGTCATGACCGAGGACGAGGAAGACTGGGAAGACTATGTCAAGGGCGGGTACCACCCCGTACACATCGGCGACACCTTTTCCGACGGCAGGTATCTCGTCGTTCGCAAGCTCGGCTGGGGTCACTTCTCGACCGTCTGGTTGGCAAAGGACACAAAGTGAGCGCTCCATTTCCATCTGATCTTCGTCATTCTCCCCTTTCCTCGCTCGCTGCGCATGTCTACCTACCCAGCGCGTACAAGACGCCCCCCTACACCCTTCGCGTGCGGTTTTTCTGGGCTCGTGCACAGTCGTTTGAGCGGGCGGGACGAGTCGTGCTTTCGCGCACAGTTTCCCCGCACTTCCGACCGCTCGTTCGCCTAGGAGCATCGCTGCCGTGACTTTGTCCCGCGCGTGCCTTTCTGTGACGTCTTCTCGTCGCGATGTGGCTATTCAGCATGCCCTGCGTCGCAGGCTGAGTTCTGGAGCCCAAGGCCACCTTCCGGCTTCATCGTTGCACTTTTCCATGCGTTGGTGCCATGCCCGACGCCCGCGAGTCCTTCGTCCCAACCCTTCGTAGCTCGTTGCATCCCACGCAGGTGTTCGCAGCGCTATCATTCACATCCCCGCCTGTGATATCCAGATTTGGTCATCCAGAGGCTATGCGCGCAAGCTTCGAGTAGGGCGTGTTCTCATCGCGATTCCTCCATGACCTGCTGAAGGCGGGAGGTCTGACCATGCTAACCACTGCCACGGTTGGAGACGTATTCCTGCAGTGTTGTTCTGCGTGATGTCTCCTCCCGCACGTCTGTAGCTTAGGCGGGGTTGTCCCTTGCCCATCGCGTTCGTCATCTTCTAGTTGCATTGCTGCATTGTCTTTTTGAGCTGGCTGAGAGCGAGCAAACCCGCGGGGTAGGCGGCCTGTTTCATCACATCCTTGCCTTTCCCCCTTCCTGGACGCTGTGGAGAGACCCGCCGCAAACTCCAGGCGGGGCGCGTTCCCATCGCGATTCCACATGACCGGGGATGTCTGATCATGCTAACCACTGCCGCGTCGTCGACGGTTGGATGACTGCGTCAGACGTATTCCGGCCGCGTTGTGCTGTCGACGTCTCCTCTCGGATGTCTGCAGCTCAGCCGGTGCTGCTACAAACACAAGCGGCAGACATGCCTTGCTCTGCCTCGTCTATCGCGATCTTCACGCAACATCCCGCAGTCTCCGTCGACTTCCTGATCTGTCTGGGAGCGAGCAGGCTCCCGGGGCGGCGTCCTTCATCGCTTCCTTGCCTTACGCCCTTCCTGGGCGCCGTGAAAGACCCGCTTATACAGCGCGCCTTCCGCGGAGGGGCTAGCCAGTAATGGTAGAGAGACCGTCGATGCACTCTGGTGAAGTTCGCTACCACTCTAAAAGGCGTATGCAGACTGGACGATTATCCATTAGGTGTTTGGGCACAGTGCAGTGAAATCCAAAGGACTCTGAACCCCGAGCTTGACAGACCTCGTTCAGGTGTTTCCTCCGTATCTCGCTCGAGGCTCTGTAGGCTTGTGAGCGCTCCCAGGCGGAAAGTCTGGCAGCGGCGGGCCGCGCCCCGACCGTACGAGGTCGTCACCCTCGCATCTGTGATATCTGAAAAGATCTTCGTTCAGAGCTTTCTGCACTGAGTGTTGCCCAACATCCAAGTCCTCTAGCAACCACCGCAGCGCCCCTTATGCTTCTCGGACGCCGCGGATGGTTGCTCTCGGTGTGTCTCAGGCATCGCGATCTTCATTAGGTGTCCTGTGGTGTTCCGTTCACCTTCTGACCTGGCTGGGAGCTACGTCGCGAGCAAACTCGCCGGGTGCTCACACTGTAGAGGCACCGTGAAGGCGACTGTTTATCGGGTGCGCGCCTTCCGGGCAAGCAGTCGTCAGTGTTGCCCATAATCTTGCGCCAATGTCCCGATATGGACACGGCGCATCGTCGAGGACCCGCCCCGTTGATCTGCAGATTCTCGGCTCTCAGGGCTCTCTCTAGCAGCCACCGCAGCGTCCTTGTGCTTCTCGGACGCCGCGGATGGCTGCTCTTCTGCCTTCTCAGTGCGCACAAGCTCCGAAGCGGGCGGTGGAGCATTTTCCATTCCAATCCGCGCATGACCTGCCGCACTGGTTTGTCAGTAAGCCGCAGTCTCACAAGATGATCATTGTTCGCTACAGACGCGCTAGCACTTCGTAATCTCTCGTACTTTCATGGTGTCGGCAGTTTCCGATGGCTCCCGTGATGCCACTTGCTGACCAGTACTTGCAGACTCAACCGCCATGTCGCTCTCAAGGTCGTCAAGTCCGCTCCACGTTACACCGAGACTGCGCTCGACGAGATCAAGCTGCTCCAGCGACTCATCACGTCGACAACACCACCCGTACAGCCCACTCCCGAGAATCCGAACCCGCCTGTCTCCCCCTCTCTCACACACCCCGGTCGCTCGCACGTCATCTCCTTCCTCGACCACTTCCGACACAAGGGCCCGAACGGCACGCACGTCTGCATGGTCTTCGAGGTCCTTGGCGAGAACCTGCTCGGCCTGATCAAACGGCACCAGAACAAGGGCGTCCCGATGCACCTGGTGAAGCAGATTGCGAAGCAGATCCTCCTTGGGCTCGACTACATGCACCGCTGTTGTGGCGTCATCCATACAGGTGTGTTATCAAGTGCATGATCCGACGTCTCGCGCTGACGACTTGGGGCCCAGATCTGAAGCCAGAAAACGTCTTGATTTGCATAGACGACGTCGAGTCTGTGATCCAGGCCGAGCTCGCTGCGCAGTCAGCGTCGCAGACACCTCCACCAACACGGCTCGTCGGTGTACCTCCCTCGCGCGGGCGCGGCGGGAACCAGACACCACGCTCCGAGTCCGTCTTCATCACCGGTTCGCAACCTCTGCCATCGCCGTCGTCTTCGTTCGGCTCATCATCACACCTCGACCGGTGGGCGTTCGGGATGAGTAAGATCGAGGATGGTGGCGGCGCGAGCGGTCCAGGGAGCGTGAGCAGCTCGATGAAGGTGAAGGAGCACACCGACGATTCGCACGACAGCGCGAGCAGCAGCAAGGACAAGCGTCCGGACTCGGCGGAGGCTGCGGCAGAACGAATGTCCGGCGTCACGCTGGACTCGTCTCCGTTTGGGGAGAAGACGCGGCCGGATCCAGGCAAGGGGAAGCAGGCGGGTCCTTCACTGCTTTCGCAACAGGCACCAGGTGCGGCCGCGCAATCGCAGCCGCCAGTCCAGCCGCCGCCGTACAGCTCGACTTCGGACGACCCAATGGGTGCGGACGTGCCCCTGTCGACGAGCGCGATGTCGGTGGACGGAGTCGGGTCTGCATACGACGGTCCAGAGAAGATCACGGTCAAGATCGCTGACCTCGGCAATGGTAAGTGTCCCCTGGCTCATAAGCCCAGTGCGTGTGAATAACCACGAGCGCCTAGCCACCTGGGTCGAGCACCACTTCACGGACGACATCCAGACGCGGCAGTACCGGTGTCCAGAGGTCATCATCGGGGCGAAGTGGGGGCCGAGCGCGGATATATGGAGTGTCGCGTGCATTGTAGGTGCCCGTTTGTTGTTGTTGTGTGCCCGCTCCGTGGCGAGTGCGCTGCGGTGGGCGGCGCGATCGTATCTGATCTTCGCGTGGTAGATCTTCGAGCTCATCACTGGCGGAGACTATCTCTTCGATCCGGCGTCGGGGTCGCGGTACAGCAAGGACGACGACCATATCGCGCAGATCATCGAGCTGATGGGCGAGTTCCCCAAGACGCTTGCGTTCTCGGGCAAGTACAGCTCGGACTTCTTCACTCGGAGAGGTTAGTCCCGTCTTCGCCTCTTGTCTTCGCAAGCTGCTGATCGCCGCGCCCTCGTTTGTTCACCACCCCACAAATCGCATCGCCACTACCCCGGACCCACAACTCGCCATTGTTCGCGATCGCACAGGCGAATTGCGACATATCCAGAAATTGCGCTACTGGCCGCTAGACGCCGTCCTCCACGACAAGTACCTGCTCCCGAAGGAGGAGGCAGACATGATCGCGTCGTTCCTGACCCCCATGCTCCGCCTGAACCCGGACAAGCGTGCCAAGGCGTCCGAGCTCATCCACCACGCGTGGCTCGACGGGATCGCCGTGCAGGGCGAGATCGACATCATCCGGCGCGCAGAGGAGGAAGAGGCGCGGCGGAAACGACAAGCGCAGGAGGCATCCGCGTCCAAGTCTGGGGCGAAGACGCAGACGCAGACACAGGGCGGGAAGGAGAACGTGCCGCTCGCGGTGAAAGATTCGGACGTCGATGCGATGAAGCCTGTGGACGACGTCGTTGTGGGCCTCGAGGACGCAGAGAGCGTCACTGCGGTGCCGACGATCGCTGCGCCCGTTCCTGGGGGCTCGAAGCCTGGCCATGCGCACACGTCGAGTAAGGGCGAGGTGCCGACTCTGCATGCGGTCCCGCCGCACGGCAAGGGCCGGGCATGACACGGAGTGCACGAGGCATCGCTATTCGTGATGCTACAGAGAAGACAGTGCTGTTTGTGATTGTAATGGGCGTGTGGTGTATGATTCCCCCATATCGATAGTAGTAGATGCCGTCGGGCTTGTTTGTAGAACTGCGCGTAGTGTGCGCTCTGCTCTTTGTATCGCTGGTGCTCCTAGTACTACTTTATATGTCTGGTTTAAGGCCTGCTAATGCGTTGGTGGTGGTGTGATAGGCTGAGACGCTTGAAAGTGAGTTGGGGCGTAGTGTGAGTCCCTTCGCTGAGGGAGGTTGTTTGGATATGTTTGGCAGGAGCTCCATCAAAACCGCCTGCTATGGCTTCCTGAGCGCTGAGGCTCTTATCAGGGCCCGAATTGTCCTCGCAAGTCTACGGGTGAGTTGATTTAGAATGCGTGCGATCCACCCTTTACTTCACCAATCCACTCATATTCTACTCATCCTAGTGATCATATCGGCTAACATCATGCCTCCGGCGACCTATGGAGTCGCCTCCCTGCCTGTCGAATTGCTCCATGCCATCTGTGAAGATGCCGAACGCAGTGGACTCTACTCAATCGCGCTGTGTGACAAAACATTCAATTCCATCGCTACTCCCATACTTTACTCTACAATCGACGTCCAGTTCCTCTACGGTATCTATGCCTGCGTTCGAACCCTCGCCGCTCCCCCTAGCAAGACCTCGATGAATCGCGACCTGGCGAGCTACGTGGAAGTCATCTCCCTATACGACCCGAATGAGCGGGTTGAGAATGGCTCCAAGAAGACGCGGCCCAGGCAACTCATTCGAGACAGGCTTGACATTGCCGTTCCTCGCATGCGCCGTCTACGGAGTTTTACTTGCCGCGTGGAGTTCGATCAGACAAATCAGACCTTCACGACACTCGTCAATGGAACTCTCCCACTTATTGACAGCGTCGACATATCCGTTGAACCATGGGAACTGGAGGACACAGAGGGCGCCCCTCTCTCCGTCGCTGTCCCGAGTTTCAAGAAGTTGAAGCTGAGGTGGACAGACTGGGCACCCCGCCTTCCCACGTGGTATAAAGTACTCATATGCTCCGTCTTATCAGCCAGCCGATATACGCTACAGTCACTATCCCTTGGTCGTCACGCCTTCACCGCCTTCCAGGCAGCGTGGCGATCTATCCCCTCGTTCCCAGCTTTGCGGGAACTCGAGGCCGAGGTTCAGCTGCTCTCCGAGCCAGCCTTTCAAGATACAACAAGCATCCGACAATACGCTGTGTTGGATATGATCTATACCCAGCTCACGCCCACTGTGCTCCCGAACCTCGAGGAAGTCACTTGCGCCCCGTACGAGCTCAAGTGGTTCCTCCCGGAACGTGCGGAACACCAACGGCCCATCAAGGTGATTACACTGGACCGTGCCAGATACGAGCGGACGCTCGACGGAGGATCCTATACCATCTGGGACATGGCAGACGAGTGGCATGACACGATCAGTCGATCCCTTCGTGCGCTCGAGTTCTCAGGCGCCCGCCTTGTCCGCCTCAGCGTGGTGGTGTCACGACTGCGTGTGCGCGACCTGTTGGACCTCTCGCCGCTCTTGAATGAGCTGGAATACCTCTTGATGATGCTGGAATATGCTCCCGGAGAGGTCTGTACGCCCGTCCATGTCACGTCGTTGCTGATGCTGATGATTTACCCCGTACTCCTTAGGGATATGAGGGCGGAGACACGATCTTTGCGATGACCGAGGTGCTAGACCGCATGCCTCGCTTGCATACGTTTCTCATCTCGGATGGGATGCCAAAGACGTGTCTTGGAGGAAGTCCTTTCTACTTCGCTCACGACGAGGCCTATCAACGCCGCGCGCTCGCGAACTACGATGAGTACTCCTCATCCTTGAGGCGAGTCGCATTCACGAGCGAGTTCGAGTGGGAGAAGCGACAGGACGGCTGGCATCCGTGGGGGCATGTCGTCGCAGACCGGGAGATCTTGTCTGACGGAGAAGACGAGGATTTGGAGCAGGACAGGTAGGATGGATACCATCCTGCCTCTCGGACTTTGGCGTGGATTTTGGTCTGTCGCACTTGATTCTGTTGCGCCGTACGATCTATACACTGACCATTCTGTCACCCAGTATTTTGATCACTCTCGCGCGCGACCCGTCTCGCGTGTGTTCTCTCGCACCTGTTTGTACGACAACGAGTTTTCGTGATCGTCTTCCATCTAGGCGTGCCCTTGTTCTCTCCCCAGTGGCACTCGGCATGACACCCAGTAAGATCTGTCCGCGCACATCAAGTGAATGGACACATAGTACTTCGTGCGTATCGTCATGATCATCATAATGTTACATCCATATCGGGTATAAGGTTAAAGGCCGGCCGTACAAGCACAACAAGTCTCCCATTTGTTACACAACAACGCCCCTCCTTGCTCGCTCCCACAAGTTACTCCTACACAATGGCAGTGTGCCGCACTTCCGCCTCGAAGACGTTCCCGCCCACCTGCCACAATGAGACGAGCCAAAGATGACTGTAGTTCAGCGCCCCAGGTCCGAAGCGGAATCCAGCCTCCCATGGGTCGTCCGACAGAGGAAGCATTCGCGACAGCTATTCCACGAGTTGTCGAGGTGAGTGCCGCCGTCGGTTTGTGCCATGCCATGAAGCTACTCACTCGGACGAAGCTCGCGAACGCGTCAGCGATGTCCCGCGCAAGTGTTACACGTGAGATCGTTCCTGTCGTCTGGGAAGAGGACTCTTCCCTCACGATTGCCATATCTCGCTCGAAGCAGTAGTCTGGATACGCCGGCCACTGTGTGCCAGTTTCCCGTCAGCCCCTCGCCCGGACTTGAAGACGCATGGCAGACGCCACTCACTGCAATCCTCAATATCATCCTGCGCATTCCCCTGCGAACCAGATCCGACAGCACCTCGTCGTTCGCACCCTGAAGCGCCTTCGCGACGACTTCATCCCGGTCGTTCAGCAGGAGGCTCATCGGGACACCCTGTTTGTCTCGCACGCGTTTCCGGAGGTTGAACGTGATGCGCCCGATCGTGAATCCGAACGAGTCCATCCAGTCGATTGATGGCACGGGGCGGTAGAGGCTTTGCGGAACGACGAATTGTCGTGCAAACGGAGGAGTACTGTCCTCACTGGGAGAGCCTGTAGAAGACTCTGGATGGGTATCGAGGGCGGGAGGTGGGTCGGTACCCTGTGTAGCCTGAGGTGCGTCGCCTATCGTGCGCTCACTCTGGAGGCTGGCTTGCACGATTGTCGACGCGACGAGGTCGTCATCGTCGGGCGGCGGGGTGGCGAGCTGGTCGTGGTCGTTGAAGGCGCGGACGGTGCTGGAGGCCATCGGCGGTGGTATGATGTTGTCCGGCCATGGCCTCTTCGCTTGCGCGTTATGTAGACTCGCGAATCAGTCTGCCAAAGCGAGGGCGGCGGGGAGCTGTGCGTATGTCAAAGCGTCGAGTCCAAGAGTGCTGCGTGATCCTAGGGAGGCGGGTCAAAGCGTGGTGACATGCTCGTCATTTATCGAGGCGCCGCATCTGCGTGTTTCGTTGGGCTGGATGTTCGAGTAGGCCAGTCGTACTTGTTGATCACTGGTCGAAGGCTCGAAGGGCAACTAAGACGTATGTGTAGAGTACCTCGCAAGAGTGACCTTGGATGGCGCTGCGGTAGGCGGAAACAGATAGCGCGAGGTTCCAAATCAGGTTCAGGTACGAAGGCCTTGCCAACGCGCTGGGCCGGACCGTCCTCCCGGGCCTCGAGCAGAATACCGACCTATCTTCATGTTCTGACTCTCGACCATCAGCATGAAGCGAAGACTGAGCGAGCCGCTCGAGCAGGATTCTTGGATGCCTCTCGTGCCCACAGCCTGGTGATGACGCAGAGTGGTAGTGAGGTTAGGTTGTCCCGGTTCCGATTCGAGTCGCTTGGTCCGTACCCTCACCCGTTCTTCTTCTTCTTCTGCATTCTGCGCTGATCGTAACTTGGCTATATATGCGTAGAGAAACCGGGAAGTGCTCACCTGCTTGAAGCCTGCGCACCCTGCTGTTGTAGGACGAAGGGTCGATCACGTTCAGCGAGTTGAATCCGTTTGACTTCGTCTTCCTTCTGGAGAGTTGCGTTGACGACCCAATATGAGTGAAAACGGTCCGAAGTGGTAACCATGGGGATATCGTGTACACGATGATTAGCTTGCGATAGTCTCAGCTGTAGCAAAGACGAGGAATGTAGCTGTCAATATGTCCTGTCGTTGGTTATGCGACGAACTAAGTGCTGAGCCATATAGACAATGCAAAAGAATATTGAACACTTACTGTATAGTTCGGTAACCCAGGAGGCTTAGCACGTCCGAGGAGGCCCCTGTTCGGGAGGTGCTTGGACGTGTTTGGCAAGAGCCCCATCAAAATCGCCATTTTCGGAGTCCTTAGCGCCGACGGCGATACCTCTTCGACTATTGCCACGTCATTACATGCGCACTTACCGGCAAGTTCATCTACCCCGGGCGACACCAGGATAGTTTTAAGCTCGTTTATATGATTTAGAGAAGTACTACAAACTCGAATGGGGCAGACGCTGGAGTAAGTACAGCATCCGACGCCAACTTCATGCCCGTCGTCCAGTTGGACGTGGAACTCCGCTGATGACTTGCAACGCAAGAAGATGAGTACATAAGTATGCAAAAGTTCTCATATACGCCCGTTACATTTACGGATCGACGCTCTGGGCGCCACGTTTCGCGTGTTTAGCGCAAGGTCTCAGATCAAATCGCCCGGCCCAAGCTTTACCTATAAGCGGTGGCACTAGCTTGATCTCGGCCTTGACTGCGACTGCCACGTCGCCGACTCCTCTACTTGAAAGGTACCAGTGTCTGTTGTGTCGCCTTCGAAATCACTGTCCACTGTCGATGTAGCTAACTGATGTGGACAGTCCGACGTAGGCTGCGAGACAGGACTTACCCTAGGGTAGGTCCTAACCCCGTACGACATCATCGCAGGCTCGTCACTCGTGGCAGTCTTACAGGGTTTATTCGATCGTACTGTGGTACGTTTTTAGACCGTATCCAGCCATTATCCAGCTGATTTCGTTGAATCAGGCTCATTCAACAGTCAAGCCAGGATGTCCGCCGCGTTCGCATCCCCCTCGGTTACACACACTCGCACTCACTTCTATATCATCGCTCTCCGTGCAAGACACCATGCTTCTGAGCGCCCTGTTAAACTCTACAGCCCACTCGCTGCGTCGTCTTACTTTGGCAATGGACAAGACCGCGGACTTGCAAGCAGTCTTCCCTCGCAACTCGACTTTCCCACTTCTGGAGCACCTCGAGGTCACGGTCCGCGACTTCAACGATCCCGTCTGCACTGCGTTGACACACATCCGCTCCCTCGCTATCAGAACCCAGGGACTCGTCTCCACGTCCGGTACTCACGACGGCGTACCCTGTGCTGGAAGAGCTTGCGTGTGCACATACCCAAGTGCAGCTATTCCTCTCCCTCGACATCAGCTCTCGTCGTCCGATACACACGGTTGAGCTCGACTATGCCAAGTATGAACAGAACGGCGGAGAGACGGCCGAATATATTCCTCGATGGCAGGACATCTTCTCCGCGTTCGACCACTTCCAGTTCTCCGCCGTACCGATCCGCCATCTCCGGTTCTTTGTCACTCGCTTGCTCATCCCGCATTTGCAACTTGCCTTGGATGGACTCGCTTGCCTGGAAAGCGTCACCATGGTTGTGTGGCATGAGCCCAAGCAGGTATGTCCCATGGCCGTGATTCACCTCGTGTTTCTGCGCTGATGCTAAACAACTTACCGATGCACTGTTTGCGTTGGGAGCGTCGATCTTCTTACACCATCCTCGTCTGCATACGTTCCTCCTCGGCGACGTCGTGAAGAAGCGGTACGACCACCGCGACCACTTCTGGTTCGCTCGGGACGTCGCGATGCAGCGAGCACTCTTGGCCGAGTACGAGAAGCACACGTCGGTCCTTCGACGGATCGCGTTCACGACGGAGTTTGAGTGGGAGAATCGCGACGACGGGCGGTGGATCACAACTGACCCGGTCGTTCCGGAGGTCAGGGAGGAGCCCGAGGAATGGATTGACGAATCCGCGTCCGATTATGACCCTGACGACGAGTGAATGGGGACTATCGAGCTGATGTGGCGAGTGGTGTTGTGTGGAACATTTTCATCATCTGACATACTGTAACTTGCCATGGCGTTAGATGCTCGTCCACGCGCCCGACATCCATAGCCGCAACGCCGCAAAATCCCATACGACCCGTGATGGATACGATAATTCAATATAATTCTCTTGGTCATATAAGAAACGAGCTGTCTCGCTGGCACGAGCAATGACGCATCTAAGTATTAGTTCATACCGTCGTCGGGTTACGGATTGCCGAGATCTTCAGCGGCATCTCCGGCTTCCTGCTCTTTCCAACACTCGGAAACGCGACTCCCGCGTGGTTCCATACGATATCCTTGTCGGTCAACTCGAACTTGAAGTTCGTCAGCAGCACCGAGAGCACGACCTCTGCACAAGCCATGAGAGATGTTCAGTACCTCGCCGATACAAGCATGAGGTAGTGAGCACGTACTGAGCTCCAGCTGTGCATACTTGAAGCCACTGTATGAGCACTTAGTCAAGTTAGACGAGTATTTCCCGTGCTGCAAATACGCACATGCAAGCACGGCTGCCGCCATGGAAAGACATCCTACACGACGAGCTGAGTATGGCTGGTCGATATAGAAGGATAACAATACTCACAAGTTCGAGTACACCCCGGGCACGCGTGCCTCTTCCAACGCGCGCGGGAGGGGCGAGAGCCACCGCTCCGGCTTCCATTCATACGCATCCTCGCCCCATAGGGCCTTGTTGGTGTTGCATGCCCAGAGGTTGAGCATGACGATTGTCCCTTTTGGAACGTGTATCTCGGTGATCAGCGAGCCGTCGGTGCCCTTGATCGGCTCGTGCAGAGGAAGAACTGTGTCTTGTGTAGCCCTGGGGACGAGTCAGATTGAGAATTTATTCATTATCTGGCATGGATGTCGGACTCACTTGCGGCCGACCTTCTCAACAGGACCGTAGCTGCATACACGTGAGTGGGTCGCTCATGGAAGGCGGAAGAGGCCACCCACAGTCGGAGAGTCTCGCGAGTGACTGCATCCAGGTAGGGAAGCCCCATCACTTCGTCGTACGAGACCTCTTGTCCGGCCTGAGCGTTGAGGATCTCATCGCGGAGCTTCTGTTGCACTGAAGGGTTTGCGGCGAGCAGCTGGAGAAGACGGCATGTGGCGTTGGATGTCGTGTCCATCCCGGCCAGTATGAACGTCCTGAACACCCATGTAGTCAGCCTTCCTAGTCGCCTGCACGGACCAGCACGTACGACACCTGCGCGATGACCTCTTCTTCCGACAGCTTCTCTTTCTCGGACGCAGCCATGTTTGCCTTGACTGTAATCGCAGGTTTACTCCCAGAGGCGAAGGAGGATGCAGCGAATTCGCTTACGTAGTATACTCATGATGTCCTTCCCATCGCCGATCTGGCGCAATATTGCGTCGTCTCCATTCTCCATGGCCGCCTTCTTCTGGCTCACAATATCGACGGACCGTTGGTGCATCGTGTCGACAATCTCCTTCAACCTCTGCACTCTCGTACTTGGGATGAGTTCCACAACTTTGCGCCGGAACCAGGCTGGACCAAGGAGCGCGAACGGTCCCAGAATCGTCCGTGCGACTCTGAGCGCACTCGTTGCACCACTGCGGATGCGTCGTTAGAACGTCGAGAGAAAGACACAATGCTCTCTACTCACAAGAACGACTTGACAGCGTCGGCGAAGGGATCCGTGACGTCCTCGATGAGGGGATCGAAGGAGTAGCCAAGTGCTCCCTGGCCGACCAACTCGAGTGCCGTGCGACCGGTCCACTTCAGGGCATCGACTTCTCTGGCGTCAGAGTCGACTTCCTTGCGTAGCGCGTCGCGAAGCTGCGGCGCGTCCCGATGTCAATGGCAGGGAGGTCGTAGAGGAAGTGGGAGCTAACCTTGAACGAGGTCTCGTAGAACAATGTAGTGACGTTGCGTAGGTATGCTGCAGAGAACACAGGCGTGAGCATTTTGCGCTGTTTGCGATGTTGTTCTCCTTGGGTAGTCAGCAGACCGGGGCCGACGAGGAAACCGCTGAAATGATCAGTCAGGACGCTTCGAACGCATTACTAGACAGCGAACCTACTTGGCCCCTAGTGCGTTCTTGGCCCAGACGTCTTGATCCTTGATGACGATGCTATAGAGCGCTTTGGGATCGTAGACATGTAACCAGATTTGCTGTACAAAGATGAGTTTTGTGCATCAGAAGAGCCAATGGTAACTCACCCCAAAAGGACCAGTTAGCTTCGCGACAGGGGCATACGTCCGGACCAGTTCCTCACTCCACTTCTCGTTGTGGGGGTTGGCGAGGTGATGGAAATTGCCTGGCAACTGTCAGCATCGCATAGCTACGTCGGAGAATGATTTAAACACCTTTCAGCCAGGAATCCGACGATGGGCCTGGTATGTTGTGCAAAGGTGACGACTTGCGGAAGACCGTGCGTTGAATCACCAATGCGAGAACCCCGACTAACCCAAGCCCGAAGATGAGGGAGATGCTGTTCGACATAGTAGACTTTGCTACGTCACTTAGATACCTGACTGGGTCTTATGTAGGTCTGAAGAGCATCCCGTCGTCTGTTGAGCGGCGGTCCTTGGGCGTGTCAGCGACGTGACGCCGGACTCGGAGGAGTGCCGAGCTTCACCGAGCTTCCCCGGTCTGCTCAGGGCACCACATTTTGAAGTTGGTAGCAGGCCTTTCTCTCACAGTCGGGCGCGGATATTGGGTGGCCACAGTCGGCGTAGCACGAGACTGAGTTCACTTCGGAGAGGCATGTGGGGCCGTGGGCAGCTACGGATTTTCAAGGAGACATGTATTAGCTTCCGGGACAAACGGTGCTGCGCCGTCGGAATTAGCTCGTACTCACCACTACTGCTCTTGATGGTGCATGATGAGAATAGACCATGGAGGGTTCGAACCTCCGACTGCCCCGGCCCGACCCCATTGCCACGTGGACTTGAACTTTAGTGGCCCTGCCGCAAGCTCAAGCTGGCTGCGCGTTCTTCTTGCCGTCAACTGCATTGATCTCTACTGATAGTGAGTAGTATCCTCTCCTTTTGATCGGGTTCGTGGTTCTTGTGTTCTATACTCATATTCATCAAAACCTAGCCATAGCCGTGACGGAAAGCCGGTACAGATCGCAAGAATCTGAGGTCGGGGAGTGTCCCTCAAAGCATTCCCATCCCGAAGACGAGGCTGCGTTAGCCGCTTTTTTTCACATTAATACCATGTCAGAGACCCCTACAGATGTGGAACAGGACTCCGAATTCTGGTTGAGTGACGGCAACCACTCTGGAAGTCCACCGTCATGTGGAAGGTGGCACCGGTTCATGGAGAGATCAGGCCGCGGGTGTTGTCTCTTTCCAGCCCCGTGTTGGTTGTCGACGTCGAACGAGACGCGATCCGCGCCGTGAATGTGGTTCGTCTCTCAGGAGACACCCTCATGCTCCCCATATCACTGTACCTCTGCGCCCTCCTCGATCCTGTGACGATCGTTTCCGGAATCGAGCCCAACAACGGCCAGTGTGACCGTCTGACAGACACAGACGCCCTCCTCTGCCTCGACGCCCGAGCTACGCTCATGCTCAGAAGGGTGAAGAGGATCCAACGAACGTGGTTGATGGAGCCCGTAGACGACTGCGTAGACTCGTACCGATGCGCAAAGGTGCTCAACAGCACACAACGGTCCCACTTGACGAACCGCGACTTCGTAGCATGGAGCCACGTGCTTTTTTTGCCTATAACTAACTCAAAGGATCATCGAAAGCTGTGTAAAGTATGTCAGAAGGGAGTGGCCGCTCGGGAATTGGAGGAGTTGAGATATGCATGGAAACAGTTACCGAGTGACCTGGATTATCCGTTCTTGGCTGGGATGCGTCGCTTCCACGTGTCGTGTAGCGAATCTGGTCGCGGTACGTCGCGTTGTAGATGGTACATACTGGAGCAGGTATGATTTGGATCCCGGGATTTCAATATGTTCAGGCCTCGATTCTCATAGAGACGTGCATGCAATTCGCAGACTGGCTTCAACGCTGTTATTTTGTTGAAGCGGTAGGCCTTCAAAAACGCCGGGCAACGCTCGGAGGCCGGACCCGTTCCATTATTTGGCTAGCGCTGTTGATTGCGCGAGTGGGTCCCGGTCGGGCCGTCTGTGCCGACGTCTCACTGCGAACATGGACAGTAACCACTACATATGATTAGCCATACTTACACATATGAATCATGCTTCACGAGGCACTCGGACTCTTTCCTCACTTGCTTTCCTGGAGGTCAAACATTAATATTGAGATGTACTTACGCTACCGCAGCACCGGCTTCTCGAGCGCCAGCGAACCTAAGCGTGGCGGCGTCTTATCATCAAGACGCTCTCTACATCCAACCCTGCCCCCGACTTCATGATCTGTACTCTGTGCCTTGATCTTGCAGTACTCCGGTGAAGGCGACTCGGATTTCATGATCATGCAACGCCATCAGAGAGCAACCTCGTTCGATTCCGACTCAGATACGGTCGTCAGTATTAGTAGTTCCACGACGTCTCCACAGTCGCCGAGACGGGACGACGAGTTCTACTGCAAGGATGTTGTATTCCAGGTGCGTCATGTAGTGTTGTGATCCTGCGTCGAGTGCAGATGGAGCGCGACAGGTCGAGGATGTCCTGTTCAAAGTCCCCCGTCGTCCTTTTGAGCAGGAGTCGGCGTTCAAGGACACGTTCAGCCTCCCATCTCCATTTGAAGAGGAAGGATTGACGGACGACAAGCCGATCTTCTTAGGAGGGATTTTAGAAGAGGAGTTCCGCGCCTTGCTATGGGTGATGCTGCGTCCGTGAGTCCGCATGTTGTCGTTTCTGAGCCGGTTTGCCAGAGTCCACTATACGAGCGCGTGCGTTCCGCACAAGATTTTATAAACGTTCAGAGCTTGAGGAGCCGGGTACGTATAGCACGCCGCGTAGGCTCATCAAGTCGTCCAAGTGCCATGAGAGCTTGGAGCTCTTGTACCGTCATACTACACACAGAAAACGTCTGCTATTGTCGTGCAAGTTTCATGCAGCAAACTGACGACCCTGCCACACCAGGGCCTACGGCGCCAACCGCGTCCTCACAACCGGGCAATGGACCCATGTCTTAAAGCTCTCGACAATGTGGCACTTCGACTCCATCCGCGAGAAAGCGATCGAGGAGCTCACGCGCCTCGTGCGCGGGCCCGTACAGCGCATCGGCATCGCTCGCAAATACCACATATCCCCCTGGATCGAGCCCGCACTCGTCTCCCTCGCGCAGGCGGACACCATCTCTGTCACGGACCTCGAGCAGCTCGGTTGGGACACGGCCGCGAAGCTCTTCCAGGTCCGCGAGAGCGTCGTGTTTACCAACACGTGTGCGTGCGTGTGCAACTATTGCACCGTCGCACATGGACCGACTGTGCAGGCCGGCGTGCCGGTGCACCATGCGCCTGGGTCGAGGCCGTTGGCCGTCACCGCCGCGACGCTGAGGAGGTCGTATGACTTCACGCAGAAGATCAGGGAGGTGTTCGGGGCGGAGCTGAACTGAGGTGGCGCCGGGGAGTAAATGGGGAACGGTCACGTCGCTTTCACTTTCTTGTTGTATTTGTACCGCCGTGTCGTCGTTCAGTCTTGTGTTGCACCTCTTCGCTCTCGTCGCTCTCCTGTACTTGCATTGGTTTCGTTGATATCCGATATAGTGGTTCTCGCTTACGCTCAATGTCGAATGACATCGTTCATACGGGGAAGCCCGAAGTGCGCACGTACCGCATTGTCGTGATGCCTCTTGAGCCGTGTTCTGTAGAGACCGCATGCGGGATGCAAACTCAGGCCTCTCGATGTCGCACAGCTGTCGCGTCAGAGGGAACCCATGAACGACAGCCACCTGAAAGTACGGGCGCGGGTGAGCAAGGAGGTCCATTTGAAGAGGTATCGCATAAATGGCTCGTATCCCGCGCACTGTCCCCGGGTCAGCAGGGTTGAGGGGCTGAGGGCTGAAAGCGCTTGAAGGTCGGAAAGAAAGAGATCTCGCCTGGTTCCAGGCCTCCCGGGTGGAATTGGGGTTGGAGAGATCCGAGGAGATTGTGTGAAGTCCGTTGGTGGTTGGCCCACGAACCGCTCTGTCGAGAGATGGATAAGCTACGCCGGCCCCGGCAGAGACGAGTCGTTCGTTCATAGAGGATAGACTTGTATACAGTGACGGTCGTGCGTCCCGTACTAGGCATCGGAGAGACACATTCACCAGACTTCCGATGCGCGGACGGAGGCGTAAGTAGCCTCACCTCTGCTGCTAAAGGATATACAAGGGGGTGATGTGTAGAGTACATTCCCTTCGCGATAGCGAGTCGGATCCGGGACGTCCTGACGTCTGTAAAGCTCGAAGGAAGAAATGAATTCATGATAGTTGATGATAGCGCATGGTTAGTGACGAGAAAGAGGCAAGTCGGAATCCGGATAACCCCAGCGTCTCCGCCACGTGAGCTCGTGCTGACCGGCGTCAACTAGCATCGGTAAGGTTTGCTGTCTTCCGCTTCCACGGTCTGACGAACTCGAACTTGCTCATGAGCTTCAACCATGGCACGGACAGTAAATACTTTACGCCAGCGTCTTCGTGCATTGCAGTTTCAGCTAGTGGTTTTCAGTTTGACATCACAACTGGGATCTCGTGATTTTGTTCAGCTGCGTGACGGTCCCGACCTTCACGTTCATGAAGGATTGCGTTCTCTAGTAAGTTCTCATCTCCAAACAGTGCCCTCATTTCTGCTAAGAATTTTGCTGACTGTCTCTCTCAGACGAACCCGGGACGTACATGGCGAGAACAGCGTGGGAACAGGGCGCAGCGGCCTGCTACCGGCATAGCCCCCAACTTCATCTTCCCAACACTGACCTCTAGACTTCACCTCTCATGTCTCGTCAAACATCAGTTATCATATCAAACACTACACCCAAGATATGCTGCTCGGGCAGCTTTGTCGAGGGCGAAGTTGATTTGAACTTCCGTTCTCTCCAACTCGAGCCCATTGACGAGATCCATGTTACTCTTCGCGGTCGTGCAAAGACATAAGTGCTGATTATTCCTTTGTTGAGACTTTGAACTGACGAAACTGGATAACAGCGTGCTGGAAATTTGCCAGTGCAACGGTACGAGCAAGAAGCAGGAAGCTCGTATGCTCGTCAACACGAGTCGCGTTCTATGGACCCATGGTACGGAGTATCCGCCTCCTGGCTCGGATATTCTGCGCCTGTTCTTCCGCTTCAAGCTTCCGGACAACCTGCCGCCCTCCATGCACTATGCTGGACACCTGAAATCGGCGTCGGTGGTGTATTCACTCGAGACTGTCGGTGTTCGTCGAGGCGTGCTCCGGGTTAATGAAAGGGGTACACATGTCGCTTGTTGTGGTACAGTGTGACCCAGCGGGCGGACAGCTACGACGTACACTGTCTTACTTTCCGTGGAAGAAGCTGTACAGTGAGAAGAAGGTCAGGAAGGGATTCTGGAGACACGGCTATTCGGGAACCGTGAGAGTAGAGGTATGTGCATTGCTCACTGTACTCCGCTCATGACGCCTCATGTTATATGCTTTCGATCTACTCGCAGATATCTTTACCTGATGCTCCCGCATTGCCTCTGTTCGCAAAGATCCCATATATCATCGACGTCATCACTACCACTGCCCCGCTCACACGCGGGCAGGCAAACGCCCATCCTGCGCACAAAGCCATTTTCCCGCCTCCACCCACGACTTCCTCCGAGCTTACGTTCAACTTGATTCGGCGGACAGTACTGCTCGCAAAGGGCCGTTACGACAGCGGTGATATCGAAGCGGCGTGGTTTCTCGGGTTCGCGCGCAGGACTGCCGACCTGGAGACAGACCTGCTTGAGAAAGAGTGGGTGACTGTAGACGACGCGCCAAGAAGCGGAGCTGAGGAAAGAGGAATGTGGGTGAAATGGGCGAGGTTTTGATCGGAGATCTACCTCAATGTTCCACCGACGTTCGATATGGGCCTGATCGAGTGCAAGGTATGCTGCAAGCACTGCATTGATGAAATCCCTGCTGACGAACATGAACATGGAACAGTACTTCTTAAGACTCAAGGTACCCTTTCCTGGAGCGGGGAACGATGCCACACTAGAGGTACCAGTTCGAGTTGTTTCCGGTATTGAGCGGGCGATGGCTCGAGAGGAATCGCACCCTCCGACTGGCGACGTATCAAACCCGGTCTCTTCAAGCGCTGTCGAGCTTTCCACTTCAGATCTTCCGCCGTGAGTACTCCGTTGACCAGGCGATCGCTTCGAGCTAATGTGCGCCACTGCAAGCTACAGAGCGTACTGGGATTATCGCGATTAGGGCGCCCTGGTAGAAGCTGTGCACTGAGCGCGCTCAACATTGAACCGCATTCTCTCCCCATCTGTCATTAGCTACGATATTGGAAATCCGAGGAAGCAGCTGCGTTCCAGTCCAAAGTCCAGAACTAGGGGCTGCATCAATCACACGCTAACAGGTTCGTTATCATGGTGTCTCAAAATACCTACCCTTAACGTCGACCATCGTGTCTTACCGATTCCCCAAATGCCTTCAGCTATCCAAGTTGTGCTCCCCCGGACGACCTACTGTTCAGGAAGTTCCGTCGAAGGCGAAGTGCGGCTAAACTTCCGGCATCTGCAAGAGAATCGCTTCGAACGAGTACAGGTCACTCTTCGAGGACGCGCACTGTGGTGAGCTATCGCTTCTTATCACTACTCTATCGACACACGCTAATAAGCACTCGGGCCTAGCGTATGCGAAGATGAAGATAGCACTGAACGTGAAACAGTCCCGCTCGCTGAACTCAGCCGCGTCTTGTGGACATACGGCTCGCAGTACCCGCCTCCAGATTCTGACATTCTGCGGCTTTTCTTTAGTTTCCAGCTTCCGGACGACATCCCACCGTCCTTCCTTGACAGCGGGTCCGGAGGAGCTAGCGCCGTGCTGTACTCCATCACTACCACGGGCGTCCGTCCAGGGGCGCTAGCCAAACCCTGGAAGCAATACACACCTATCATGGTCGTGTCGCGCGATGAAGCGAGCTCGATCCTCACGCAACCTCTGCACTCTCCGGACTTCACGTGGAGGACAGAGCACAAGGAGAAAAAGGTGAGGAAGGGGCTGTGGGGAGACTATGCGACAGTCAAGATCGAGGTGTGTCTCAGACTTCGGTAGGATACATCGGTGGTCGTGTAACCATTATCTGGCAGCTGTCTATCCCAGACGTTCCAGTGTATCCTCTGTTCACACGCATTCCCTTCCGAATCGACATCAGCACCATCACCGCCAAGCTCACCTATGACGCGCGCGATCGACGCGCAGAGATCTTCCCCACACCTCCTATGAACACCTCCGAGGTCACATTCCAGCTGTTCCGCCGGACCACAGTTCGCGCGCACAGAAGGGAAGAGAAAATTCATTCGGTCACGACCTGGTTCCTCGGCTTTGGGCGCGTGCCCTGCGAACACGTCGAGGTCAATGTGCCGGAGAAGGAATGGGTTCCGATGCACGGCAAGAACGTATCTTCGAACTCGAATTCGAAGAACACGGGGGTGTGGGTACAGTGCGCGCAGTTCGCGTCAGGGCTAGTCTTCAATGTCCCGCCAACTTTCAGCCTCACTGATCGGATTGCATGGGAGGTACGACTTCATCCCAATCGGAACTTCGTCTTTCAGCTCAGCTTGCTGACGGAACTTGTAGTACTTTCTAAAGCTGAAGGTCACCTTCCCCGGGCTGGTACCTGGAGTAGACAACGATGTGAAACTCGAGGTGCCCGTCACGATTGTTTCCGGCATCGACAAGGCCGTTCCACACCAGCAGCCTCCGCCGGGGCCGGACTCGTATGTCCCCCTGGTCAATGGCATACGCAGCTCCGTCTCACAGGTAGCCCTTTCAGGGTGAGTGTAATCTTAATTCTCTTTCCAGCATACCTTGACGGGGGCCTAGAGAATATTGGCAAGGACATGGTACTCGGTTGTGGGACGAGTTCAACAAGGAAGTCGCTATAGGGAGCCTGTGAGCTTGACGAGCGACATTCCACCATTCTGAATGGTCATTCTGCATTCCATGACCCTCTCTCTCGCCTTATCTGCGGTAGAGATCCTGCGCACACTACCCTACATGATATCTAGTATACAGTACTTAACCGTATGCCGGACGCGCAATTGCGTCCGGTGATCACCAGGTCACTTCAGAGCCTAGGTACACGTTTTCATGCCATTCACTTACTTCTCAGCTCGAGCCGCGGGCGCGAACAGTCCGTACCGATCACACGATAGCATCTGGCCCATCACCGGCGCTGTCAACCACAGCCTCTCTATCACCGTTCGGCACCCCGCCCTCGAAACCCCGCATGCAAGGTTGATATAAACGCATGCCGTTCGCAGTCCTCAGTACGTCATGGCTCCTACTACTCCCGCACTTGAAGTAGCATTACCCCCGACAACCTACTGCTCCGGTAGTTATGTCGGCGGTGAAGTACATATCAACTTCCGTCACTTGCAACACGACAAGTACGTACAAGTATGGGTCACGCTACGAGGCCAAGCAAGAAGGTCGGTTATTCTGCTCTTCCCAGTTGCATACGTTCCCGAGATCTCACGCATGAAGAACACAGCATCATCAAACACGGCAACAGCACGGAGTGCGATACTATCCCACTGCTTGAACTCACCCGAGTTTTATGGACATATGGCGCGGAGTATCCTCCTCCAGAGACCGACATACTTCGCCTCTTCTTTCGCTTTGAATTGCCCAGTTACCTCCCTCCATCATTCTACCATTCCAGCTCCGAAGGAACGGGCGCTATCCTATACTGCCTTACCGTTGTTGGCGTTCGACCAGGAAACCAATCGCCTCGGGTTATACATATACCGATCGTGATACTACCGCAGGATGACTTCTATCCCCCGAGCACGCCACCTTGGTCGTCCTCGAGCCTCGCATTACAGACAACAGTGAAGGAGAAGGCCGTCAGGAAGGGTTTATGGGGTGATCCTGCAACAGTCCGGGTTGAGGTACCTCGCTCTACCTTCTGTCCCGATGAACTCAGACCGCGACTAACATCATATCCTATAGTTTTCCCTCCCCGACATCCCGGTTTACCCTCTGTTCACACCGATTCCCTACACAATAGACATCACGACGACCACTGCAGTGCTGTTCCGCTGGGGCGCCGGTGCAAGCTCTTCGATCTTCCCTGCTCCGCCTACGACTGCTGGTCAGTTCATCTTGGAGCTTGTACGGCGCACCACAGTCCGCGTTGAAGATGAAGAGCATACTTTCGAGTCGACCGTAACTCAGTACCTCGGCTTGAATCGCTTGCCCAGCGCATCCGTCGAGATGGACTTGCCGGATAAGGAGTGGATGGGCGTGCACGACCCGGATGCTAATCGGCGAGCGCAGAGCGGGAATGCTCGTGGAATGTGGGTTCAGCGCTCATGTCTGCGCTCCAGCCTAACCTTGGACGTCCCGCCGATGTTCAATGCCAGTGACATGATCGAGTGTGAAGTACGTCGTGTTACCGGCTGCTTTCGAGATCATGCAATATTGACGATGATATGCAGTATTTCTTGAAGCTCAGAGTACCCTTCCCAGGTCGTGGCAATGACGTCGAGCTGGACGTGCCTATCACGGTTGTGTCGGGCGTGATAGAACCTAGGGCACGCAAGGAGCATGTTCCGCGTCTGCAGTATCCCTGTAGCTCCGGCTCACCTTTGTCGTCTGAAGTCTTTCTGCCATCGTAAGTCTCGCGTCGCTTCCTTGTCCTAAATGCACATCTGATAGAAGCCGGCAGGGAATACTGGGACGTGCGCGGCAGTCGCGAGTGGCAGGAGTTCACACGGGGCATCAAGCCGAGTTTTGCGCATCCTCAGCGGGACTGACATACTAGCCCAACTGCCAGATAGGACACTGCGATCATCACACGTTCGTGGTCTACACGGACCGCGCCACCGAGCGTCCTGCTGCTTGCGCTGCGGAAAGCTGTCACCTATTCAACCAACTTTATCTTCGAGCCATCCTCTGGACCTTCACCCTCATCTACTATGCACCCGACCCCGCCTGCCTTCGATGTCATCCTACCTCCGATCACATACTGCTCTGGAAGCTACGTCGAAGGCGAAGTTCAACTCAACTTCCGCAACCTACAACAGGACAGATTCGAGAAGATCTATGTGGCGCTCGCAGGGCGCGCACAAGCGTACGCAACTCTGCACTCGTGACCACGATGCTTGTCCCAGTCTAACGTGATCGACCAGCGCTGTTGACGAAGAGGAACGCAAGAGCATCACGCTTGTCGACTTGAGCCGTGTGCTCTGGACGTATGGCGCCGAATACCCTCCACCCGATAGTGATATCCTTCGACTCTTCTTCCGCTTTCGCCTTCCCGATGACATCCCTCCATCCTTCTACCATTATACCTCTCGAACGTTATCAACATGCGCCATCTTGTATTCCCTCTCGGCTGTCGGTATTCGCCCTGGCCATTCGGGGGTTTGCAAACTACACAACCCGATCGTTGTCCTGCCGTATACCGACTTGAGTCTTCTACGAGCCTTAGCATCTACGGACTTGGAATGGAAGACAGTGCATGCTGAGAAGCATGTTTACAAAGGCCTGCTCGGCAACGAGGGGTCGGTTCGAGTCGAGGTACGTCATCCCTTGCCCCATCGTCTCTCGAAGTCTCCCACTGAGACGTAACGTGACACAGTTATCTGTTCCAGACATCCCTGCGTTTCCCCTGTTCACGCCCATCCCTTTCAAAATCAACATCACGACTAATACCCCATTGACGACGCGTCGCTCGCGGGACGATCCCGACAAGACAGTGATATTCCCTGCACCCCCGACAAACCCTTCCCATTTGACATTGGAGCTCTTCAGACGGACCAATGTCTTTGTACGGCGAGGCTCCGGTGAGGCTATCCTAACGTCACAGGTAGCAACGTTCCTCGGTGCAGGAGTTTGTCCTCACGATCCCGTCAAAGTCGACGTGCTAGAAAAAGAATGGGTCATAAAGCAATCAGCGGATGCGCGCACCAAGACGAAGGAAAAGGGCGTATGGGTCCAGTGCGCTCAGTTCGCGTCACGGTTCCTCCTCTTCATACCGCCGACATTCAGTCTTGGCGACGGTGACCATGTGCCAAGGATGTCTTGCGAGGTGAACTGTCAATCTTTGCGAGTGAGAGTCGGGTGCCCTATGCTCACGGAAACCAAAGTATCTCCTCAAGCTCCACGTGCCATTCGACGGGTTCGGAAACGACGTGAAGCTCGAGATGCCTATCACCGTCATCTCGGGTGTCGACAAGCCCATCCAGCACACGCGACCGCGTCCTGTGCAGCGCAAGTACGATCCGCCGGGCACTCTCCATCCTCGCCTCCTTCAAGGTGCCGCCGCGATCATGTCGGAGCGTGAAGTGATCCTGTCGTCGTCAGTAACGTGCTGTCATCTTCTCGCGGCTTGAGCTGACAACCTTTCAAATTCTAGAGAGTACTGGGAGGTACATACAGATGCGGAGTGGAGGGAGTTCGGAAAGAGTATCAAGGCACCCGGAACCATGCCTCGTGCGTGACTCGGCGGCCTGTCTCGCAGTCCTTGTGTCCTGTTCATGACGAGCGCCAAGGTCCGTACTCGAGAGCATCGTCAGATAATGCTGTACATATTCTCGAGTATTCAGAGCGTAAACAAAGGTCCTGTGGTGCACTATGGGACGGGGAAGTCTCGTGAGGATAGAACAAACGCGACGACTCGGACGCTCCGATGGCCCGTCGCATGCCGGGGACGCGTCCGATCTGCTCAGGTTTCAGGGAACCTGCGATGAAGTGACATGCCAGCTGTAGCAACGCAGCAAAGGTGATGATGAATACTGCATGTCTATGAAATTGTCAGTGGCGAGCCGGACGATGAAGTTGGTGGTTCGAAAGAAGCGGCGTGAGAACTTGTGCTGCCGCATGAGCGTCAATGGCGATGAGGGCTCTGCCGCCTACCGCGGTGATGGCTACCGGTCTGCCTACTCTGCAAAAAGCAAAAGAAGACTGCCCGCGAGTGTCGAGCGCTGCTTATCAACTTGTCCTTCAAGCTGAACGTCAGGCAGTGGACAGTCACGCCCAAGGCCACACGTCGGGCGCCGCCACGAACCTCATCAACGCTCGCATAGTCGGATGGCTGCTTTTGAATCCTGTCGACGACAATCCTGCGCCTTTTGTTTCCGAAGTTTTGGCCGCTAACAAGCGTGGAGACTCCACCCAAAAGATAAATGAGCTCGGACAGGTATACTTGAACTACATCGTTTCTTTGTGTACGTATCCCCCCTATCTTCGACACAGGTCGCTCTGTCACTCCTGATCCATTTGCATGCAGTTAAACAGTACAAGCCGTCCACACCAACCCGCAGTCCACCTATAGAACTCTCAAGATCGTTGTTCGACACGCTCCGCAATGACATACTCGCGGAGTTGAAGCCTAGCTTGACAGACGACGTAACTACCAAAGCTCAAGTAAGTATATCTTCGGGGCCCTCTTTTCTTTTCTCTTCCTCACATGTCGAGCATTTCCATGCCTTGCGCTCATACCATTGTCGCTTCTCTTATCTGAAATGTCTCCAGGCTTTACTCAGGGACGATTTCCGCTGCATGGTCACCGGAAAAATCGACCTCCACGGCGTTTCCCTACACCTTGTGGAGATGCCACCGCCGTCCCCCACAACTGTCACTGAATGCGCACATATTTTCCCCCAATCATTGGGCTTTCCCAGTGGAGGTCACTATGGGGCCGACGAAGATGTGCGTCGCGACCCGTGTGCGTTCTTGCCCGTCGCTTGTACTAATAGAGTTGGAGTTCAGAAGAATCACGTCGCAACTACGTGGGCTATACTGAATCGATTCGGATATACGGGCATGGAGGAGGAGCTCGCAGGATCCAGCATTCACCGTCTCGAGAACGTCCTGACGCTCGACGCGGTTTTACATCATTTCTTCGACCAGCTGTACCTGTGGTTTGAGGCCGTCCCGGACAAGGTACGTTACCATGTGCATCGTTCCTCGAATACGGGCGCTCAGCGCTCAGCACTTACCACGCCAACGACCTTAGCCACACACTTACCGCATCGAAACCCGCCCTCCCTACTTCCCCGATCCGTCCGAGGTCCCGCGCGAAGTCACCTTCACTTCACGCTACAACCTCCCCCTCCCCAGTCCCAAGTATCTCCGCATCCACGCTGCCTGCTGCCGCATCGCGCACCTTTCTGGCGCTGTGGAGTACCTGGACAAGGTCTATCGAGATAGAGAAGACCTTGGTGTGCTCGCTGAAGACGGAGCCTCGGCACCGGTCCTAAGCCACCTCCTCCAGCGACTCTCGTCGATCCCGACTGAATAGTACGCTTTATCGATCCTCGGCATTCTGTGGACTCTAGGGCGTCGCCCATCAGCGAAAACTGTCATCATCATCTTCTGTCGAGCATTCAGCGAGCATTCACCCGGCGTTCAATCCGTGTATCGTTCACCAAGTACTCGAGTCCAGGGGTGGTCAGGACTCGGACTCCTCGGAGTCGGAGGCGTAAGTTCATCCCTGGGGTCGTCCCTCCATCAATCCCTTGTGCATGTACAACTGACTGAATGTAAGGCACAACGTTCGTGTCACTAGTCAAGCTTTTGAGTACTTGGTGGAGTACGGGCACGACGATTTCAGCAGCAACAGCATATACAACAGCGGGTGCGCACCCTCTCGCAGCACCACTACCAACTCAGAGAACAACCGGAAAAAAGGTCGCATTCACGTCGCACACGTATGTACAGCAGAGCACGCTCACGCACAATGTATGTACGTATGTATATGTACATAGTCGAGTACATACATATGCTGCATACTGTACGTACACAGAACCGCGCGCGTATGCGACCGCGAGAATCGAAATCGAATAGACGGCCGAATGTAAGGCAGAACGTTCGTGTCACTAGTCAAGCTTTCGAGTGGTACTCGGCGGAGTACGGGCACGACGATTTCAGCAGCAACAACATGTAAGCAACAGCGACAAAGTCCCGGCCGCGGACACGCGCGCGACGCCCCTCCGAGATCCCCCGTTTGTACTCCTCTACACCCAGTACTAGATCTGAGCAGGGCGGGAAAGGGGGGATGAGGGCGAGGTGGGGGCAGGCGCAGCGGCCGGGCCTGCAAGTAAAACGGGAGGATAGAGTATCGACATACATGCGCTTCCCGGGGGCACACGTGACGGGGAGGCAAGCGCGCAACAGAGACCAGTTCCACCGAACGAGCGAGCGAGCCTGGTGCGATCGACCGTGGATATGGTCAGGCGTACGAGGCTAGAGAGAGAGAGAGCCGTGCGGCGCGTGGACTCGGAGGTGTGTGTGCTGGGACATGCGTATGTATGTAGGTGAGGTGAGGTGAGGTGAGACGGGAGACGGGAGAGAGATGTCAATGTCAGGAGAGACGGCAGACAGGAAACGGGGAACGGGAAATGGGGAAACGGGGGAGAGCGAGGTGTGGCATAAATAGCAGTAAAGAATATCGAGATCGAGCGAGGAGCGGATGCGGGTCAACGACAGGACGGACGATGCACGATGCACGGATACGACTACCGACATGCGACAGACATATAGCACAGGCAGAGAAAGAGGCGGCAGGACCGGCCGCCGCGATTAGCAAGGGGCAGTCGTAGCGCGTCGTGCGTCATCCACGGGAAAGTCAGGAGGTCAGGGGAGAGGGGAGCGGGGAAGGGAGTGGGGGGTAGCTTCACGTTCACTCGTTTGCAACCTGCACGAAGATCCGTACGTCAGCCATACCGCGACCGAGAGGGAAAAGCGTTGTTACGCACCTTGAGAACCCGCCGCGGCTCGTACCCATAATCGTCCTCGTCCTGGTAGCTCATCCTGTTGTCATCATGCTCATGCTCGTGCCCCTCCGAGCTCGGCGGCGGGGACGCGAAGTTGCCCCCAAGCAACCGCTCCGGCGGCGGCGACGGCGCCTTCACGTCGCGCCCAGCCTGCGGAGCCGGGCTCGTATACCTCGGGGCAGGCCCACTCGGCTCGTCGACGTACCCGCCATACGGGTCTGCCATCGGCGGGCTCGGGCTGTGCCTCTGTTGCTGCTGTTGTTGCTGGTGGGGCTGCGTGGGGTAGCCCTGCGGCGGAGCCTGCTGCTGGAACGGGTTGGCGTATGCTCCAGCGGCACCGGCACCGGCCGCGGGCGGGTACGGGTTATACTCCTGCTGGTAGCCGGCCTGCGAGTGCTGTCCGTAGCTGTACTCTGACGGGGATGTGCCGGAGGTCGCCTGCGAAGGACCGAGACTGGGGTTGCGCCCAAGGTTCGCTCCAGGCTGGTTGCCGTATGCCTGGTGCGCCGTGGCGTAGCCAGCAGCGGCGCCACCGGCGAGCCCAGCAGCGTCGAGCAGGTCCATCTCGGCGCCAGGGCCGGGAGAGCGGTAACGCATGTTTGGCTGCTGGTTGTATGCGGCGTTCGGATCGTCGTACGGGCTGGGCATGCTGGGCATGGGGCCCGCGAAGGCGTTGTACGGCTGCGTCTGGTTATTCGAGCCCATGCTGCGCGCGCGGTTCAGACCCATGGCGCCGACGCCAGCAGCACCCGCTGCGCCCGCACTATAGTCGTACGGGTTCAGCTCGGCCATGTTGTAACTCTCGCCATGGTTCATGGGCGGCTGGGCGAACGTCCCGTGCGTCGTGTCCGAATACCCGGTCGTCATCGAGCGCAGGTCGCCACCTCCGCTGCTACCGCCGCCGAGGCGGTCGTCGGGCGGGTAGTAGTCGTCGTCGGTGAACGCAGGCTGGGCGTGCGCGGCTTCTGCGGCGGCCTCCGCGATCTCGCGGTCAAGCTTCTTGGCGCGACGGCGGCGGACCGCGTTCGTGACGATCGCGATGATGATCACGACCACGACGATGCCGACAACAGCGAACACACCGGCAACGGCACCCGTGTTTTGAAAGAAACTGAGGGAAGGTTATCAGAGACGATGCGGGGACGCGCGAATTTGAATGCAAAAAACAGTCGGCGATAGGGGGGGCTTCAACTTTGCACCTGCCTCCCCCACCCGTGGGTATGTAGATCACTAATAAGAGAGGTAACAAACGACCACCCAAAGACGCGTTAGGGCCACGGAGATACGAAAGCATGAGTCCGCTCCGACGCGCCCAACGTAAAAGTCAAACAAGTGTGGCGAGCGCAGCAAGCTCAAACTATATGGTCGTACGAACTTTGTCGAATCGACACACGGCGCCACTCCATCTCAAAATCTTGCACTCGGGATAGGGTGGCGACGGACGACCAACAACGCCCGGACCGACGGTCAGACGGTGCTGGGTGGATGCAGGCTTCCCTACAGTTCTCGCGCACCCGAATCAGGATGGAGGCATTAGACTAGCCAAGCATCGCGTTCGGAGCCCCGTCATGACTGGGTGACTGCGTACCAGAGCCGGGATCGTGCTTCCTCAAGTACCCGGTACACGCAAAAGCAACATCCCGAACAGGCTGCGCGACAGACGATCGACATGAGAGGCAGCGCAAATGACCACCTGGGGACACGGAGGTACGAGGTACGGACCGCCGGGACTAACGCAACCTATGATAACTCTACGGAAACACGATGCTTGTTCAGGTAAAAAGTTTGCCTTCAATAGGAGGCGCGACTCGACATAGCAGTCTCGAGACATTAAGGTGCAAGAAGCAGGCCAGAAGCGTGCATGAGATGCACCATCGTGAGCTTCCCAGACGGAACGGTGACTGAAACCCGTTGCCAACATGCGCTCCGGACACGGATCGTGGCGAGACGGACTTAACGGAGATGAAACACACGATCGGCGAGCGCAACGCGATCGAGAGGACAAGCGCAGCGAATTTGCGTGCGTGAAGGTGGAAGAAGGGCAGACAACGAATAATAAGCAGGAACACTCACCCCTTCGAGGACTTGTTTGCATTATCCGTCGCAGGGGTGCCCGAGACTGAGGGCGTGACGGTGATGACGGAGGTAGAGGTAGCAACCTGGCCATTCGAGTCTGTAGTGGTGAACGCACTCTCGCTCGTCGTTGGGATGAGAGTGGAAGGCGTCGAGGTCGAGGTGGGCGTGGACGAGGAGGTGGACGAGGATGTGGAAGTAGCGGAAGTGGAAGTGGTGTCCGAACTGGTAGTCGCCGACGTGGTGGTAGCGGTAGTCGAGGTGGTGTCCGAGGTGATGGTGGAGGTGTCCGAGGTAGAAGTGGTGTCCGATGTGGAGGTGGAAGTGTTGGAGGTGATGGTGGAGGTGTCGGTCGACGTCGTCGCGGTCGGGTCGGACGTCGTCGCGGTGGAGGTCGTCCTGCGCGAGATGAGCAAGCAAAACGCACAGCATGAGCATACTCACGAGGTCGTCGGGTCAGCCGGGACGGAGAACGGGTTTGTGAAGGCTGGAGGGCAGAGTCAGAGGGCCTGGCAGGGCAGAGACGGGGAGAGACGGACTAATAGACATGGCGGGCGAGCGAAGTTGAAAGGAGTGTAGGGCAAGTGCTCTCACGAGACTTGGTGCTGAGGAGACCGACGGCGGTGTCGGCGTCGGGAGAGGCGGCGTCGAGAGCGGGGGCGCGGGCGTCGTCGACTTTGCGGGGCAGATCGTCGTCCGCAAACAGCGAGTCTAGTCCTCTCTCAGTCTCTCTGCCCATCCCTTCAATTACGTAAGCACAAGCAACTACAAACTCTACTTACAAACTATTACTATAACCATCTTCCTCGTCGACAAGACACAGTGTATCGCTGCTTTTATGATCACGGGTGCGTTCAAGTCCACGCCACGGTCTTCAGAATCGTTGACTACCACGCGAACTTCGCGGCGGAGCTGCGCCTCAACAAATCTGCGTATTGAGCTCGACTGACCTCCCTGACAGACACCCGCCTCTACACGGCTCTGTGCAGCGATGCATGAGCCCATCGCAATACCTTCGGGACGTCCAGACAGCGTGTGCTCTTTCTTCCCCTTCCCCTACTGATCTCCCTTGCGGGTAAGTTGTGCTAGGCGATACCAAAGAGGATGCCCAAGCCCGGGCGACCGAGGTGCTGGGCGGTCGCGACACATGCGTCTTCGTCAGTGGATGTGTTTCTGGTTCAAACATAGGCAGCGGCGGTAGTACTGCTCTGACCTCCAACACGAGGTTACGCATAGCGCTCCGTCCCCGCTCTTCCCTGCTGGGCTCCCTCTGGTCGGTCATGCTGTGGACAACACGCCGCCAGGCCCTGCTGTTCTGAAGCTGTACCGTGGTCTTTCACGCTCGCCGTGAAGCATCTTGTCCCAGCTCCAGAGCGGTCATGCTTTCCTCGCTAGACTCGGACCCGAGACCGTCACCCACTACGTGCTCACTTGCCGCCAGCTCGTCGCAGCCCGCCAGGAGCTGTGAGCAGCACTAAGGGTCCTTTCTCGCTGCGTACAACTATCCGCAACCCCGGCGCGCGGGCGGCCGTTCTGGCGTACTACCTCAAGGCCACCGGTCATTTTGATGCGTACCGCAGGCAACCTCCTCGCTGATCTGGCTTTCCTCTTCCCCCTTTCCCTCTCTTTGTTCTAGTTCCCTTTTTCATATGATGTTCCCTTCGGTGTTCGGTCTCTTCTCCCTGTCTCTTTACGTTACGTAGTATACATGGATCCGGCGACCCAAGATGGACGTCTAGACCCTTTCTCTATCCATCTTCCCCTCGTATCCCAACCCCCCGGTGCACGCACACTCTCGCCTCATGTCTGTTCTGCTCTTTCACTCTACTATACACGTACTGTACAAACCGCAGCGCTCCTACTGTCCTTCGCGCAGTTCTGAGCGCCGGCTACATCTATCTGGTTTTGATGTGCTCCGCTTCATTTCCCTCCACCACGCCTCACCGCTCTATCGACAGTCTCATGTGTTCATGTCGTACCAGTACTCATACTGGTTAGTTGTATGGTAGTGTAGTTGCAGTGGCAACTTCCGCTGCGTACCACTATAAACAGAAATATTCATCTGTCTCTACTCTGCCCTCACCCGCTTCCACCTCTGCCCGTCGTCGTCCGAGTCCCCGCCGCTCTCTCCCAGTCCCTCGTCGTCGTCATCGTCGACGAACATCGAGTCCCGACCCTTCTTCAGTCCCTTCATCTTCCGCGTCTGCAGCCGCCCCAGGTCCTGCTTCCCGACGTGTATCCGTCCGCGCAGGTCGCCCATCTCGTCCACCTCCTTATTCTTCCGTTTCTTCCCCAGACCCTGCTCAACCTCCTGCTTCCGCAGCTTCGGTCGCCTCATCGCCTGCTTCCACATTTCGGGGTCCGCGTCCGTGTGCCGCCGCAGCGTCAGGTCCAGCGACGGGCCCATCGGCGTCAGCTCGACCCGCGGGATGCGCGTGCCGGACTTGAGTAGGCGGATCGTGTACGAGCGGATGTGGACTTTCGGGAGAGAGGTGGGGTCTTCTGCCGAGGTCGATGCTTGCAGCGTCGAGGTAGCATTGAGCGTGGGGGGTGTGGGTCCGAGAGAGATGCTAATAACATGCTCGATCCCCGCGAGATGGATTCCATCGATCACCTCGCCGTTGAAGAAGTCCATGAGCATCGACTTGAGCTGGACGAACCGCGGGTGCGAGTCGAACAGCTCCGACGCAAAGTGCAACAGCGGCTTGTGCCCCGGGGTCGCTTTTGGTGTCTTCCCGGAACGTAAGCACTCCAGCAGAATGATAGAATAGAATGCGACGCACTTTGAACGCAGCCATGCTCTTCCAGTCGTCCACCCCGACCTCGCACATGTCCAGCACCCGATAGTCATACATCCGCACGAATGTCATCCCGTGCGGCCGCTTCTTCGTGCTCTGCCCCACCACGAACATGCTCGCATCGTTCTTTTGCGACCAGAACTCGAGCGAGGATGCGTCCTCGAACGGCCGCACCGCGTTCTTTTTCGAAAATGATATTGCGTTCGGTCGCTTCAGCGCCATCTGCGCACCACAGTTTTAGATTCAGTGGAGGTCAAAGGGGGACGAGACGTACGAGTTCTTTCATCACCGCATTCACTTTCTCTCCTGCGTGCGTCCCCTTCACGAAGATGGCCGTCCGGGGGTCCTCGACTTCCTTCGGCTCGCGAGCCTGCAGTGCTCGCTTCGACCGCGCAGTTTTCGGTTTCCTGCAGCACAGTAGTGTCAATCCATGTCCTTCAGGTAGTAATAAACCACTCACACTGTTCGCAACATGGCGCAGAGAGGATATGAGGAAGGGACAAATTTCAAGCGGAGGAGAGAAGTCAAGGTACGAAGCGCCCATAGAGCTTGCAGCCAGTGGCGCTCACGCCAATCGTCTATGTCGCTTGTCTCTCTTCCTCGACTGTCTACAGCTTGGAGTTACAGAACGCGACGTGTATATCGACCTCTGAAAAGGCTCTCGAGCCACATATTCAAGCAAGGAGCGCACAAGATGAAGGTACGCTCCTGTCCCTAAAGCCCTGGACCGCGCCCTCACACACCGCATACGCAGATCGCCATCGAAGGCTGCTGCCACGGCGAGCTCGACGCGATATACGCCCAGATCGCCGCGCTCGAGCAGCAGAACGGCTACAAAGTGGACCTCCTCCTCATCTGCGGCGACTTCCAGGCGATCCGGAACCACCGCGACCTCCAATGCATGGCCGTCCCGGACAAGTACAAGCAGCTCGGCGGGTTCGCCAAGTAGGTGGGCCTCTGTGCTCGTCGCGGGCGTGAGTGACGTGGACTGACGGCGGGCAGGTACTATGCTGGGGAGGCGAGGGCACCGATCTTGACGTTGGTCATTGGCGGGAACCATGAAGCCTCGAACTACTTCTGGGAGCTGTGAGTTCGAGCTCTACATGCGACCGACCGTCTGACTTATGTGCGCGATGTAGGTACCACGGCGGATGGCTCGCTCCGAACATCTACTTCGTCGGGCATGCGGGGTGCGTCCAGGTCAACGGCGTCCGCATAGCAGGCGCGTCGGGCATCTTCAAGCCAGGCGACTTCCGTGCAGGTCAGTCCAAGTCATCACGCATGTCTTCGATGATCTCCTTGCGATTGTCTCTCCGCGAGACGCAAGCTATGCGTAACGCCAACATTCGTTCGGAGCGGGGGTGTTCATAACGCCGGGGGCATTGCACCATATATCCCCTAGAAACATGCTGAACTTAGCATGATCATTGGCCAATTTTGACCAGCGTGTGTTGCACTGTTACATTGTAGACACATTTGAGATGCGACAGGAAATCTCGACACATCCTGGATATATTTTAAATGCCTCCTGCAACCAGGATGTAACTGCAATATGCCGATCGGCGCCACGCGAGTAATATTTGGCCAATGTTCAACGTCTGTTCAGCATGTATCTGCTTGATATATGGCGCAATGCCCCCGGTGTATAAGAACGCAGATGATCTGTCCATACCGACTTCTGGGTGTCTTGAGAAGCTGTAAGGGCCCTCGGTAGGACAACAGAGCGTACGTGTCACCTCTGGGAGTCTCAGGAAGCCGTATGGGCCCCGGTAGGACAACAGGGTGCGACAGATGATGCTGGTACAGTGGTGACCTCGTGGATCGGGCCTCCTGACTGCCTTGCGACCTCTTCGGAGCACTAGCTGCTCTCCCGAGTACCTGGCACTCTATACCGGAGCCGCCGGGTTGTTTCAGATAAGCCGGAGTGCAGTTCTGAGGGTGTATGGCTCGAATCTGGGTCGGATGTACCTCATTGGGCCCTGGCAGCGCGAAGCGCTCGTCAGTGTGTTGCTAATGCCGTGAACCATCCTGCCACCTGTGAGTCTCGGGGAGCTGCTTAGGCCCTCGGTAGGACAACAGGGTGATGCCCGCCAGCGGCGGATGCCTGTCTCATTGACTGCAGACTTGCGGATCGCTACACGATGACGACTCTTCGAGGCTGCTTGGTCTGTATCTTGGCATGAGCTCAGGGTTGGAGGAACGGCCCTGGGATGAGACGTCAGGGTTCAGTGCATTGTTCTTTAGCTATCGAAATAGTACCCTCCTCCTCCTAGTGGACATGTGCTGACCGTGACTTTAGGCCACTACGAGCGCATCCCGTACACCCACGGCACAATGCGCAGCATCTACCACATCCGCCAGTACAACATCATCCGCCTCTCCCTCGTACGTGCGCCTTCTCCGTTGTCCTGCACATGCACACTGACTCGCCCCCGCGCGCAGCTCTCCTCCCCGACGATCTTCCTCTCGCACGACTGGCCCCAGGGCATCGAGCACCACGGCGACCTCCGCGGCCTCCTCCGGCGCAAACCGTACTTCCGCGACGACATCAACAAGGGCGTGCTCGGCTCTCCGCCCATGATGGGCCTCCTGCGCACGCTCCAGCCGCAGTGGTGGTTCTCCGCACACCTGCATTGTCGATTTGAAGCTACGGTCGTGCACCAGGCGCAGGCGGGACCGGGCGCGAGCACGGAGAAGAACCCGGATGAGATTGATATCGAGGATGACGAGGATGGTGCGCCGGCGTCGGGAGGTGCGGGCGAGAATGCAGCGAGAGAAGAGGTATCGAGGAATAACCCGGATGAGATCACGCTGGACGACGAGGAAGAGGAGGTCGAGGCGCCGCCTCCGCCTCCGCCACCGCCAACCGAGACCAAGTTCCTCGCGCTGGACAAGTGTCTGCCTCGACGGCAGTTCCTCGAGGTACGCACACCCACCTTTCAGTGACAAGTCACTTCGCTCACTCATCCTAGGTCATCGACGTCGAGACCCCTACATCCTCATCCCCACCCACGCTCGCCTTCGACCCCGAATGGCTCGCGATCACCCGCGCATTCAACCAGCACATGTCGCTCGCGCGGAACCAAGCAACGTACCCAGACGAAGCCCCCGCCCGCGCCGCCGTCGCGCGCGAGCTCGAGTGGGTCCACGAGCACGTCCTCCCCAATAAAGAACTCGCGTGCGTCGACGACGTGCAACAGTTCGCGATGACGGCCCCAGGCCCGAGTGCGAACGACCCGCATGCGCGGATGCAACGTACGTCCCGCCGTCCTCCTTGTGAGTGCAGTTGCGCTGACCGAGACTTCGTGTGCAGCACCGTACTATGCGAACCCGCAGACGGCGGCGTTCTGCGCGATGCTCGAGATCGAGAACAAGGTCGACCAGCCGTACACCGGCGGCGGGGGAGGCGGGGGCACGGCGTCCTGACCTCGCCTCGCTTCCTCAGTCTGGCGGTCTTCGCCCGCCCACAAGTCGCCGGCCTGTGGGACGTCTTCTGCGGCTTTGATCCCTCATCCCTGATCGTCGGACTCGCTGCACGTTTGTATCTCGCATCGAATCGTGCGCATGCCCCAGTGCGAGATGCGAGATGCGGTGTGGATGCAACACAAACACCAACCGCAAACTCTGATCCAACCCGCTCCAGCTCGTACCTCGTACCTCGTCGCCCGTCGCGTTTCCGGCTGCGCCTCAGTATCTCCATCTGCTCCTCCTCCATCTTGACACGATGTCCTCTCTCCGGCGCGACAAACCGAAGATTTTGTGCTCTTGCTCTTGATCTCGTGTTTCGTGTTCATGCAGTTACACGCTCGGACACTCAATACACCTATTCCCTTGTGCCTGATTTAACAACGGTTTCTTCTACGTGCTCAACGCTCCTGCCGTCCGTGCCGTCCGGCGTTCCAGGTGGTCCGGTTCGATGCGCTTGCGGGGAAGCAGAACTTCTGAAGATGCTACAGGTGACGAGAGCCAGTTGGACAGGAGTTTGAGCCAATCCAATCACTATCGCGCGCGGCGGGTGAACCGAGGCTGCAGGCGCGTACGAACGACTTAGACTCGAGAGGCGTCTGCAAAGGAACAAGTGCTCAAGCAGGGCGCAATCGAGGTAGGCGCAACGATTGACGGTTTACGCAACGTTGCGGCCTTGGAATTCAGGTTAGTCCGTTATCGAAGCTGTAGTTTGGCTTGAAGGGCGCATGCGGCCCGGATGCAAACGGAGAAAGGCGGCTGCCTTGCCTCCGCCGCTCCCAGCTCACGTTTCATAGTGCATCTGTGCCATGAGTAGATTGAGCGGAGGCGAGACAGCAGTAGCAGCCCACATCTATCTGCTGCCACTGTCAACATTGTGTCCACCCATCGGAATCAGACGATCCCCACCCATACGCATATTCCCGCGCCGCCTGGTCCGCCGGTGGCCGACCAGATGAGATGCAGATATATACATGTGCGTGCGTATGTGTGTCAGGATGGCGTTTGCGCTGCGTTCACACTTTCACACTTCACAGTTCGCAGTTTCGCAGTTCGCAGTCCGCGTTCGCATTCTGTTGGACCGGCCTGATGCCTCTAAAGTCCGAACCGAATCCAGAATGCAGACATCCGTGCCGGCGGCGAGACGCAAAGCGTGGGGTCCCACTCCTCCAGTTCCCGCGTGCGTGTCAGGGGCTCGCATGGACGGCTCTTCCCGCACACACGAGAGTGCGACAGTCCAGGGGCGCCGCCTTCCAGAATCCAGATGCACCGGGACAGCTTCTTACCCCTTGTGCAATAATGCACTCGTACTCGAACTCTGCTCAGCGTCAGCGTCAGTATAGTAAGTACTGTATGCGTGGATGCGTGGATGCGTGGATGCATGGACGCAGAAGCTCGGTGTCTACTGTCCGATGCCGGGGGAATGCGAAATGCGAGAGTGTGCCAATGAGCTTGTTCACCGTGAGTTCAGCGTCGTGACCTCGTCTTCCATTCAGGTCCCCCCCCCTTCCCAGATCCCTCGGCGTGCGCCGGATCTCCCATTCGAACTTCCGCCCCGAATCCTCTGGTACAGTCCTCTGCCAGAACTCTCAGGCACCTGCTATAACTGGGTACTGAGGACGTAGGTTCGCGAGTCGGAGGGACCGCCGGCGGTCCAGGGAGGGACAATGCGACGGGCAAAACGGGCACAACGCCAAGGGGCGGGAACTTTTCTGGCATCCTCAGGCTGTCGCGCGTCCAAAATTGTCCGAGGTACGCACAAGTGCGATAATTGCCTTTTCGGGGTGTTGTGTGCTCACGACTGTCCGAAGGGTTGCAGACTGTGCACTGTGCAGTGCTTTGCCGACGCGCGAGCTCCACTTTTCTTGTTTCAACATTCACGCTCTGGCGGGGAGAAGGAGGCGTTCACACAGCTTCACCGCTTCACCGGGACTGCGGACTTGCGGACTTGCGGGTCTTACGAATCCCGCGTAGGACTTTTTCGGAGGCTCGCGTCCACTGAGGGCCAAGGCTGATGCTTTGGTCCGCCGGCACGCATGCCACCTTCGTATGTACACAACTGTCTCGCGAGTCGCGTCGCCATCAAACCATCTGTCCAAGTGGTTCGCGGTGATAGTCGAAAGCGTCAGGACATGGGATAACAGTGCGTCCATCACACACGACGGATATATGCAGTAACAACATCGCGTACTCCAGATGTATCTTCTCGCTAAAGTACCACTCGAACGACTTCTTTCAAGCTAGAACGCGGCTAGCACACAGCCTTGTATCTCCAGCCATGCGTTGCTCCACTGACTTCATAGTAGGTACTGTAGTCCCATATCGGGGCCCCGCCGCCGGTGCTGGTGGGATTCCAGAATCCGATGTTGCTTGAACCGAACTGCGCGTGCACTAGTACGATACCCTTCACGTCACAGGTACAAGGTGTGTGTTCTGAGTTCTCGCATCGTCATTACCAAGCCATGTTCACAAGAAGTTGGTCAGTCCGCAAAACGAACTCACTTACACGCAGCTGAAACGAGGTCGTCCCCGGCGGAGACCGGGCATCGGACGCACAAAGCGCACCGCAACTAGTACCAGACATGCGGGCGAGCCCAAGGACACGCGGCGCCTCGTCGGAGGGCCGCAACTTCCCGCATCTCGAGAAAACCACTCCCTGGGATGGGCAAGTGAGCCTGTGTCTGTGAACTCCGGACTCTCGTGTTCTCAAACGAGATCCGCCCGGTAAGCTCAGAGTACGAAGATAGCTATCGGTGACGATCGTCTAAGACCCAGCGCGTTGCATTGCATTGTTCAGCTCGCAACTCCCATCCAGCGGGAGTCTATTTTGGCCGCTCGAACGCACGTACACGGTACACGGGGCCGACTGCTTCGACTTCGACTTCGACTTCGCGCCGTGTTGGCACGCGGGAACATGGAGTCGGACGACGGACGCTGCCGCTCCCGCCCGCACGCTGCCAGGCTCCCAAAGCACGGAAGGTGACTCGCTCCGCCCCGAATCCTACCTGCCGCGCTTGGGCTGGTCAGTCGCAGCAGTGGTGAGAGGACTCGGAGAGGTCGGAATCCGCTTCAGCCTCAGCATCTCAAGAAAGGCCGGAATCCGTCTTCGTTGCGACGTCACCTCCTCTGGTAGCTTATGCCTGCCTTTCGAGGAGTCTTCCTTGCGCTCCTTAGGACGCTTGCTCTCCTGTCGGGTTCCCAGTGCTGCTGGCAGGTGTCCAGCCAGCCGTCGTTGTCAACCCCGCGGGCCCTGGTGCACGGTCCGAGTGGCTGCTCATATCCGACTCTAACCAGCCACCGTGACTATCCCTTACCCTCAACTGAGCTTGAACATCATTCCCCCGTGCAGAACTGACCGAGGGCCGCAGGTCCAGGACCAGACATTCAAGAGACACACCGGGGCGAGGTAGGGTTGCCCATTGTACCTTCAATTATGAAGGCGGGATGCGGCCAGCCAGTCTCAGAGGCGGGGGTTCGCTGGTCAGACCAGCCACAGCCAACATGCCACTAGACCTGGATTCAAGTTCGCACCGACGACGACGACGACGACGACGACGACAAAGAGTAGTCGCAAGATGGGGTGTGTATCCCGACTCGTCACAGTGGAACAACACTCACCGTGAGTCCCGAGCCTTTGAGACTAGCCTATGTAGGTGAGTAGAGAACGCGCCAACCTACTATAGCTCCTCCGAGTCTGCTCTGCAATGGTAGTCGCATGCGTGCCAGTGTGGTGTCCGCTGTCGCTGTCCAAGCCGATCATGTCTGGAGATCGGGCCCGTAGAGGTCCAGGTATATTCGAGAATCGAGAATATATGGCGGCGCGCCACGGCGGGGCGGGGCGGGATGAGCAGTGGCAGGCATTGCCGCAACTCCGCCGAGCGGGATGAAAAGAACAGTGGTCGGGGAGCTCTCGTTCTTGTGCGTCCTCAGGTTACATGACACCGATAATAAGTATGGCCGTCAGTCCGTCAGTCAGCCTGCGTCCGTACGTGGGTCGCGGTCCGTTCAATGCAAGGCACGCCGCACCGCTCAGCGCTCAGCGCTCGCTGCGTCCCTGTGCCTCAGCTTCAGGGCCGTGGACTCCAGGCCACTCTCGGACGATCCTCCGCACTCTAGTGCACGGCGGCGCCGGCGACTCAGTACTCAGTGACAAGCTCTAGCCTCCAGCCTCCTCCCGCCGGTACTCTTCCTGGCATGTCACCTGCGAACGTGAACACGACGGCGGTAAGGAAGTAGGTTGCCGTACTCTCTCCTTGTTCTTCCCTCGAGCGGTTCAGTGTTCACGGAGTGCACGGACTGAACACTCTCCGAAGAACACCGCAGACCACATACACTCAACGTTGACGTTTGCGATGGCACGATGCAGCCAGCCTCCACTGCCAGAAGCTAGTTCAAGTTCGCGGAGATCTAGGTTCCCCGACCGCCGTCACTTGGACGCGAACATCGCTGATCGTACCTTGGGTGGCGGTTACATATGCTCGCGGCTCGGTAGCTCGGTAGTTCGTACGCGTAGCGGCGTAAACGCTCTCGCACGCGCGTTCCCGGCGGGGCGTCGACCCTGCCAGGTGGCAGGCTGCGTGGCTTCTCTATCACCCATCTGGCGAAAAGACACAGACACGTCGACGAATTCCTGAAGTTTCCTGATACACGATCGGGTGATCGCGCAGGCAGGGTTGATGGGTAAGTACGTATCAAGCGCAAGCGCAAGTGGGTTGATTGCGATAGAAGAGTAAGAAGCGCCAGTGAGCGTCCGATGTGGTTTACTCGCGCGGGGCGCCATCACTGCTAGAGCAGCGGACACTTGACAGTGGGGTCTGAGGTTAACGCCGTCAGCTTTGCATTGTAATTTGTTCCACTGCTAGTCAAATGATCATTCTGAACGGCGCGCGAGCGGTCCGTGCATGGCGGACCGGGCAGGTGAGCCCGTAGTGCGCACTGCGGCGCGGAGGAGCTGAACGTGGTTTGCAGCCTCCCATGGCCAGAAGACTCGGAGTCTCGGGTGTGATACTGAAATCTTCGTCCCTGTCTACAGTCTTCGCCCATCTTCACACCCGTGTTCCGTTCGACAGCGACGCGGAATCCGAGGCCAAGGCGTGGCCGCCTGATTGCGAGACGTCGAGTCGGGAGTGGGCACGGCGCGACTGTGGGCCGGGACGAAGGAAGGCTGCCAGTGCCAGCGAACCCAATAGAGACCGCGACGGCCGAGCGCTGATAACGGTCCGGAGTTTCAGGCTGAGGCGGGCGTCGGCTGCAATCCACATTGACAGATTCGCTCTAGCGCGGGGTGGGGCGGGGGGCAGTCACGGCGGGCGGGCACCCCGGGGCCGACGTGCGTACCCAACTCGCTGGCAGCGCGCCGCCAGATGGTGCAGCGCTGTGCAAGCGGTGGAGCGGGCCACGCGTGGACGACGCCGGGGTCGCACTGGCCGGTGACGGGAGCGGGAGCGGGAGCGGGGTGCCTTGGGCTGCCGGCGGGAACGCTGCGCTGGGCCGCCGTTGCTCACGCGGACCTGGCTATCTGCAGTATCTGACGGCGAGATTCGCGTTCTCGCAGTGAGGACACGCCGTGCCTGGCCCCGGGGACGTGTAACGTGTACCGTGTACGTGAGCACGAACCTTATCTCCTTCCCCCGGCCCTCGAGTGTATGCTCCCAGCTCTGTACATTATATGTGGCAGAGTTCAATATACAGGCAGACAGCGTGTGTTTGCAAGCACTGACCTCGACCGCGACTGGCGTGGGCCGCGTCCGCCGGCCGCTGATCAAACAGCAGAACGTTCGCGCGTGCGCGTGAGGATTTCAGGAAAGCCGCCTAAACGTTTCATCACGATTTCGTGTTCGCGTTCGCGTCTGCGTCTGGCACGATCCCCATCGAATTCGCCGTCCGGGGTTAGTGCGTCTGTGCCTGACCATCCCCGTCCGTCCGTGTGTAAGCTCTGCTCTAAGCTCGCCAGTGGTATGTACCAGAACTCCGCGTGCACTGTGCAGCTCTCAGCTCTCAGCTTCAGGTTGCAAGCCTGGATTTGTCAGAAACTTGCGCGCGTGGCGCGTATCATGCGCTCTCAGCGCTCAGCCTGCGAGGTTATCCCGAAGTTAGAACTCATACTACAGGACACTCATTACACGTTACACCGCGGAAGCATTGCGCGGCGAGGCTTTCGGCTCCGAGAAGCTCGCTCGCTCGCCTGCCCCCCCCCCCCCCTTTCCGGCCTCTTGGAGGCAAAATGCCCGGGGGCGCGAGCAGTAGCCAGTAGCCGTTGTACAGCAGCTCCACTTGACTTGTGATGAACAACACTGCGCTGACGATTGGGGGGCACAGGGACTTTCGCGCAAGCTCCATGATCAAGCGCGTCGAGCACGTCTCAGCTGAAGAATCAAGATACATTGCGATGCGAGTCCTCGGAGATGAAGTCACCAAGGCACGTAGTACGAGACGTAACGTCACCGTGCAGTGTACACTCTCAGCCGCAGCTTCATGCATACCCAGCCCTGAGCTCCCCGCGGGCCGTGTGCAAGGTATGTACATTGTACCCTCGCGAGTCCCCGCTACTCACTAGTCACTCGCGTACGTACCCAGAAGTACGGGGGCCGCGAGGCTCACGCGAGCGGAACAACCCATATACATACTTATGTACGCCCTCCGGCAACGGTACGTACCCGGTCCGTCCGAGAGCTGCCCGGGCGAGGCCAGCGAGGCCCATGCCTAAGGCCTTGCAGCTTGAAGATTTGTCCTTCGTCAACTGGAGGCATGGGGCGGGGCACATGGGAAGAAGGGTGTCCGACGGGATCTGATATGCATCTATTGACTCGTACGCACGAGGGTCGCAAGGTTCGCGCTTGGTCAGCGCGTGGTCTCGTGCGCATTCTATTGCCATTGCCACCTGAGTCTTGAGTGAGTGAGTACTCGGTACTCGGGAAGTAGATCTTCATCCAGCAGATCCGGGACGCGTGTCGGACGGAGCTCAGGGCGAAGCAGAGACTGAGATAGAGACTGAGACTGAGGCTGAGAGCGGGAGCGGGAGTAGTAGGTACTTGCGCTTCACCGGCCGACGCGCTGCACGACTGCGAGAATGAGAATGAGAATGAGAATGGGAGCTCTGAGCGGGGAATGTGGAGAAGGACGAACGCTCAGCACGTCGCCTTCCTCAGAACTTGAGCGTGCAGGAAGTCGTCGAAGTCGTAAAACAGGAACTTGTGAACAGTGCGGGCGGGCCCTCGCGATCGGACCTGTGAACGCACAGGTACAGTGCGGTTGTGCGTGCGTCCGTGCGTGCGTGCCTCCCGAAGTTGGAACCGAAGACGAAGACAAAGACGAAGAGCCCTGGGGGTTTCCGACGGAGGTTGTACAGTCCCGGGGCCGCCGGGATGTCCGTATGCTCGAATGTCGACGTTGAACGTTGAACGTTGAATGGTGGAAGGGAGGGAATACAGAACGCGCGGGTCCGGATGCAGTGACCAGCACATTGCCAGTTGTCAGTAAAAAAAAAAGCTGGAAGAACGAGGCACGCAGAACTGCAGAACCGCGAGGGACAGAACGCAAGACAGCACACAGAACACAGAACGCAGAACACAGAACACAGAACACAGGATACAGAACACAGAACACAGAACACAGGATACAGAACACAGACCGGCCGAAACGCGCAGGCGAAGGCGAGGGCGAAGAAGGACCAGGGCGCGACGTGCGAAGCGTGCGCGTGAAGCGTGAAGCTACATGAAACTACGAGCGCGAGCGCGAGCGCAGGCGCGGTAACACCGGGTTCCAGCTTCCAGACGCGCCCACCGCCGCGGGAGCGTGAGCGTGAGCGTGCGCCGGTTTGCGCGAAATCGAAGTCGAAGGGGATGGGTGATAGTGAGGCGAGGACGCCCGGGAGGAGAGAGGAGGAGAGAGAGATGGGAGATGAAAGACGAGAGAGACGGAGAAGACGGGCGATAGGTGCGCATGTTCGAAGCGGACCACGGATGGGCTTGTATGCGTGATCGAGAGTGAGAGTGAGAGTGAGAGGAGCGCGGAGCTCGAGCCGTCGTGGTCCTTGGATCCGCTGGGACTGGTCCGGGAGAGGCACATCTCGTCCCGGGCAGGCGTGAACGCGCAGCGTGTGCGTGCGGCGTGCCGGAAACGTTTGGAGTACAAGGGTACAAGGGACGTACGGGACGCCGGGGAATTGCGCTTGTGTGAGGCCTGAGTCGAGAGTTGAGAGTCGACGTTGAACTGAGACCCCGGACGGCCGCGACTCGGACTCAAGGGCGCGGAGGGAAGAGACGGAGGGGAGGGAGGGAGAGCGGCGCGCGGCTTCGAGAGGCGGGTGTGACGAGAGCACGGCGCACAACGCACTCAGCAGAGAACGCAGACCGCCGAACAGAACTAGAACCAGAACAAGAAAAAGAACGAGACAGAAAGCACAGAGGAACAGACGCGTCCCGTCCCCTCTCCCGCGCGACTCGCCGTTAATATGAATGCACCCGCGCCCGCACCCGCCCGCGCCGTCGATCAGGCCCTAGAGGGAGGGCGAGGATCTGGATTCTGCACATCTCGGACTCGTTCCTGGGCTGGAGGACTCCGAAGGGCGGAATTGCCTTGAGGGACCCGGGCAAGGGACCAGTCACCAGGGGGGGCGCGGGGACACAGGAAGTGGAGCTCGCGCGTGCAGTCTCCGTGTGCGGGGTGCGCCTCTCTCGATGCTGTACACCTCACGCGCACGGGGGGTTGTACCTGAGGTGAGGCACGGAGTCGGACGCGCGGGGATGAGGCGCGTTAGCCCCGCTGCGTCTGTGTTCTGTTCTGTGTTCTGTTCTGTGTTCTGGGTCTGTTTCGTGAATCGCGAATCGTGCGAGTGAAGCGCGAATCGTGTATCGTGGTATTGGGAATGGGGCCATGCCATCCTGCTAGACCTAGGTAGGTATCGCTGGGCAGAGGTCTGAGGTCTGAGGCATGATGGACTGGTGTGCTCGAAACTTGAACTTGGCTGCGATCGACAGCTGCTCCCGCGTTGAAACCTGAACTTGACGCACTGGACAGTGCCGCCGGGTACCGGGTTTCACGTTTTCACGGCCGAACGCCGGCCGCGGGACGTGCCAGCAAACCAGCAAACCGATACTGTGCACGCATATGCATCGTCGAACTCGACTCGGACCTGTTGACGGACGACAGGTGGCTGGTGGCCGGTGACCGCGGAGGTTGAGCGCAGCTCGCTGTTCGCCGTTTCGCGGTTTGCTTTCGACCTATTCAGTACTTCAGACGTTGGCGTTCGAGGTCAGGTACGATCCCGGGGGAAGCGTGCGTGGCGCTCCGCCGCTGCGGGGACCTTGCACCTTGCAATCGCTGGATCCTGGAAGACGCTTGTCACTGTGGTGAGCACTACAGGAAGAACACTGACAGAAGACAGGAAGACACTTACAGGTGGCAGAGAGGGAAAAACCTCCGGAGATGACGAGAAGAGCATGACGGCGGACGCGTTCGAGGCTGACTGCGGTGAGTAAGCCCGGTGGAGGAAATTGATGAGCCATGAGAGGATGTGAATCTTCATGGTTCAATCAGGGATGCGATCGTGCCCCCGCCCCGGGGTCCGGGGATCAGTATCAGGTGTCCACGAAGGATGTCAATGGCATTTAGCGCGAAGCAGGGTTCGTGGTTCACGGGGCGATCAGGGCTTGGTGCGAGTGAGCGCGTCGGGAATCAGGAGGACGAGATGGATCAGAATGTGGTGAATAGGGTTGACGCAAATAGGATCACGAAGTTCGAGTTCTTGAGAGGGCAGACATTGATGTCGTGGGTCGGAGGAAGTGGACGTGATATGTTTCACAACGTCTAGAGTACTGATGGCTGAAGAGTACCAGGGCGGGGCGATTGGGAGGCGATAGGCCGAACCGCCGGGAGAAAGGCAGGCGCGGGATGAAGAAATCGAAGGGGAAGAGGCGTTTCGAGTGGACGGGGGACGTGATGGACGTGGGATGTGGCCGAGGCTGGAGTCGGGGGCGGATCAGGCGGATTTGGTGGTGATGTGTGTGGGAGTCGTGGATCTGTATCTGGCTCGGACTGGCGCGCGCTGCGCAGCGAGAGCGGCGAGCCACGTAAGGACGTCCTGAAGGTTTTGGCTTCGTGCTCTGTCTCTGCGACATATGCAAAAAAGTATCGTGAGATTGAAAGACGCACCCCGCCCGCCTGAACGTGCACACGTAGGGAGCGAAGGCAAGAGAGGACCCACGCACCGGGATGCCCGACGGATGAGCAGATCAGCCAGGAGCCACGTGTGGGAGGACACAGCCACCAGGGGGCGAGAACGCTCTCGGGCGTCCTGAGCTCGCAATCGCCGTCGGAGAGGCCGCATGGCGATTGCCTCCGATGTGCACCTGCGAGCGTAGGGCGGCGCGGGTGTCGCCTCCGTCGCGCATATGCATGCCCGGCGATGGCGAGGATTGGGTAACGCCGTCCGGGAGCGATGCACAGAAAGAGACCGAGGCCGGCGCGCGAGGAGGCCATCGTGCGGTTGTTCGGCAGAGCCCATGCATCGAGTACAACGACCTCAAACGGAATCGGATCCCGGCGTGGCACGTGGAGATAGCCCACTGATTCACCGCCTGATTGCGCCTTGCCGCCATCTGCAGCGTCCGTAGAGAGCACAATGTCGCTGCTGGTTGAGGGATATAAGACGGCAGGGATATGTTCTGATATGTTTTTGACGTCAAAGGGAAAGGTGGGGTGGTCCGCCTTCTAGATTCGGTACCGGCGAAAGAGTGCCTGACCCAGCGGTGCGGGCGGCGGATTCAGACTCCGCCGGAAGTGCCTTAATTGAGATTTCAGGCACCTTTTAGGTTGGGCTTGTGCCGCTTCCAACGGGCAATGGACAGCCAAAAGTCCCCGCCGTCGCTGCCCTCCACTGCCTCCCTCACCCCGCCCGACGCCCTCGACGCTGACATGGCCGCCGTCGTCGCCCACCAGCCCTTCCCCGCCCCGTCCACCGACAACCGCGTCCCTCCCGCCGCCAGCTCAGGCGTTGGCAAAACTCGCTATCGCCCCGCCCCGGCCAAGACCTTCCAATGCAGGGGCTACGGTGAATGCAGGATGGTCTTCAGCAGGAGCGAGCATCTCGCCAGGCACATCAGGTACGTCCCCGACTCTCTTGACGTCTTCCCCGCCCCTCTTCCTTTTTCGTCCTCCCCTCTCCCCGCCCGCCCCCCCCCTCAACGCGCTCACCGACGCCCACCAGGAAACACACCGGCGAACGTCCCTTCACCTGCCACTGCGGAAAGCAGTTCTCCCGCCTCGACAACCTCCGCCAACATGCTCAGACCGTCCACGCCGACAAGCAGGACCAGAACGAACGCATGATGCAGGAGCTCACCTCCCTCCATGCCACCATGACCGCCGCCTCAAAGGGCGGCAACGGTCGCAAGCGCGCCCAGGGGGCTTCAAACCCCTCGGGCGTGTCCCCCACCTCCGCCGCCTCCCTCAACGGCTCCATACCCTCCATGGCCGTCAAACAAGAGGACGGTTCCCACGCTGTTCCCCCTCTGGCCATCCGCCCCGGCACCTCCACCGGGTACGAAGGTGCGAATGCGCTCTTTCATCCGCCAGGCAGTAGCACTTGGCACATACAAACTTCCGACGTCGACCGACCCAGCGTCCGTCCCACGAACAGTCATTCCTTTCGTGACCCCGGCCAGTCCTTTCGTGCCCCCTCATCATCCGCTCCGTCTGCCCCAGGCCCCGCCTCTCTCTACCACCAACAGCTCCAGCACAACTCGAGCCAGTCCTTTCTCGTCCCCTCCGCCCCCTTCAACTTCAGTCTCTCCGATATCTCATCAGCAACACGCCCAGGATCTAGCAGCGGCCCTTCAGCATCAGCAACAGCAGACCCAGCTCGATCCCTCCCTCCCCTCAGTGCCGTCGTCCCCCCATCCCTCCCTCCCGTCCGGTCTATCCCACCCCCACCCGGGTCGCTCCCCGCCCCTCCAGTCCAACAGCAGCAACAACCCCTCACACACTCTTCCGTACTACCTCTACCAACACCATCCGGGCCCTATCACGGACGCAGACCCTCAACAGCTGCTCGCCCAGGCACCGCCCCCGCAGCATACTACTACCCACCAGGGTCTGCCGGCTCAGGCGCTTTCCCTCCAGGACCTGGAGCAATATCAAGCTTGGGCGCGCCTCGGGGGCCAGAGCTATCCCTTCGCTTTGCCATCGGACATGGACGCCTCGGCGGCGGTCTCGAGCCCATACGCAGACTCGGCAGCGGCTATGGAGGCGGCGAGGATGCATCAGCAGGACCAGCAGACGAGCCGACGTCTCCCGGCGGATACGACTCTCCATTTTCCTTCCACGCACCAGCCACAGGCGGGTCAGCGTCGTACGCCGCCGAATCCTCAGCAGCAGGCAGCGCATACGCACCAGGGGCGTCCAACCCACGCAAGCGACCTTACTCTGGATCCGACGACGATGACGGCGCCGCAGGTCCCCCACGCGAACGGTTCGGCGAACGGATCGGCGGAGATGCTCGGCCAGTTACCGGCGGCGGCGGCGAGTACGAGTACGGGAGCGAGTCTCGGCCCCAGTCTCGACGGCTCTCCGTCATGGAACTCTGCAATGACCCACCTGCAGATGCAGCAGCAGCTCGACCATTTGTACCGCTATCAGGCCCATCAGGTCTCGCAGGTGGGCATGGGAATGGCGGGGCCGGGGCCGGGACCGGCTCAGGCTCAGGCGCGCTCTCGCGGCCCACCACATCCTCAGGACTCGTCACAACCACAGCGCAGCTCGCACTCGTCGATCGGCCCAGTCGGAGTCCCCCTCCGTCAGCAGCACTCGCAGCAGTCGCAGATGTATTCGCTCGAGCTCCACCGGCACCAGCAGGAGCAGCTGCGGCAGCTCCGCCACCAGCAGCAGCGCGAGGAGACGGCGGAGCGCGAACGCCGGAACTCGGAGGAGGAGTATTTGAGGCGCCTCGCGGAGGCGTACGCGTCGGCGAATGGGGCGCAGCTTTCGGGCAGCCCGCATCCGGGGGCGCATATGGGCGCCACGGCGTATTTCCAGCATCACCAGCAACAGCAGCAGCAGGGTCCGCCTCCCCCGCCACAGGTCACGGTGCCTTCGCAGGGGGGAGTCCAGGACAGTCGCAGCTTCCACGGGCATACGGGAGCGCATCACCTGCACCATCAGCAGGCGGCGCTCCTGGCTCACCACTCGCACGCGCACACGCACACGCACACGATGCTGGACGGGGGCTATCCCCTGCAGGTGGACGGCGCGCCGGGGGATCCCCTGGACATGGGAATGCCGCCGGGCCTGGGGGAGAGTCCCACAGGGATGATCAAGTACGAATCCCCGCTGCCGTTGGAATGAGGGCGTAGGCGTAGGCGCGGCGTTGGGGTTCGTCGGTGACGCGGCGCGGCGCTCGCTCGTCCTGCTCTGCATGCTTTGCGTGGAGGACGGCGTTCGTCGGTCTTTGCCTCTCCTCTCGTTCGCGTTCGTCGCTCGCGCTCGCTGCTGCCTGTGCTTGGTTCTCGTCTCCTCTCCGTCTCGCGTTCGTCTGTTGTGTTTCTATCTTGCTCGCGCCCGTACATACGTAAGTTGATTTACACGTATATATCTAACTCTGCTCCTGCTCCTGCTCCTGCTCCTGCTCTCCACGCATACCATACTTACCTGTACGCACACCCGACCGTCCGCTAATACCGTAACCGTTGCTGCTCGTTTCTCCCGGCTCCCTGCCCCCCGCGCCCCTTGCCTGCCTGATGCGCGTGCGCGCCGTTACCCGCTTGCTGTTCTCATGTGCGCACGCCCGTCCGGCTTCCATGCTTCATGCTATTCTGCTATTTCACATTTGCCTATACGTTCTTTGTTCTTTGTCTTTGTGTTTTGTTTGTCTTTTTTCGGTGGATTCATACATACAAGGGTTTCATCGCTCGTGCGCCTTCTTTCGTTTCGTGGGTCTTTGCGCGTAGGGGCTCGTACATGCACATGTGTTCTACTATCCTTTTCTTCTTCTACATAGCTCCGCTGTCCGAAGGACTCTTCCTGCCCCATGCCTGTGCCTTGCGCTCGTGTTTGTCAGTTGCTTCAAGCTTGTTTTACCGTCTCGTTTCGCTCGCGTTCGCGTTCGTACTCTCTGGCTCGTGTTTCCCTTCTCGTGTTCCGACTCGTCTTTTCGCTCGTCTTTCTCTCTCTCTCTCATGGTTGTAAGCTCGGTTTAGTCGTAGAATAAAAATCCGCTGCGGGTGCTTGCGTGTATACCTCCTTCCGACTCCGAGTTCGAGTTCGAGAGTAGCGATAGCCCGATCGTGAGTATCAGACTTGGAAGCTTGAGATCTTGAGACTACTAGTGCTAGGTGAGTACCTTGAGTCGCGTCGCTGAGTTTTGCTGAACCTTGCTCAGGTAAAAGTTCGGACGCTGCGGCGCGCAACTCAGAGTCATGATAGCGGGACGATAGCCCGAGTATTCGACGTCTGAGATGATAGATCGCGCCCGGGTACCGCGAGTTCTACGCCGCTGAACCAACCTTGCAGCTCAAGCTCAAGCTCCGAGTCGGTGACGTCCTCCCCCTTCTACGGCCGCCGTTGTCCGAATCCGAGGTTGGCGTCACGGTGCGATAGCGGCGGCGTGGGTGCACACTGTACACTTACCACGCATGATAGCGCGAGCTCGTGCGTGGGGGGTCGGGCGTGAACGCATGAATGGTTCTTGCTATCCCCGCTCTCAAGGTCGCCCGTCGCCCGCTGCTCCGTCGGTGAGCCATGCTGAGGCGATCGCACGATCGAGCTCGAGGAATCAGGATCGGGGGGCAGATATGTACATACACTGTATCGCCAGCCACCGATCGACTCTTCAGCTTTCCGAATCCGAGCTAGGGGAGTCGAATGGGAAGTGGGCTAGGCTTTGGATGCGAGTACTAGATAGCAGGGCTCGTCGGAGGGGTTCAGAGAGTTCATCTGGATAGGAACATTGTCCTTGTCTGCATATGATCGGAAGTTCGCGCTTGGCTCCAGCGTTGCGTATATTGCGACGTCATTCGTTCCCATGAGCTGGTGAACAGGGTTGAGGCCGAGGGGGTGGAGAAGGTTATGTCGCTGTCGCTGTACGATGGTTACGACTCGCGATCGAGTATTCCGATTCCCCAGGGTTCACGCACACGAGTCTGTCTTTCGAGGTTTCCTGCACGCAAGGCACGGTCTTCGATCCGCTCGGGGAACCTGGGGGGAGTATGTAGAGTACTATAGTCTCTGTCCGTGGTCTTCAGGCTGATAATATCAGAGGGGGTTGATTCGATCCGATTCTGATAAATAGCATTTATTCCTTAGGGTCATAGCTCCACTTGCAGCCGCACCTAGCGGTACAGATAGGGGAGGGAGACAGTATGTGGCCCGGGCTGGTAACCACAACGTTTGCGTACTAATCGCCACGGCCAACTCGGGTCGGTCTACCTTTCTACATGGAGCTGCAAGGAGGTGTAAGTCGCGCAAATGAGGTGTTCCAAGACCTCGTAGCTGGACCGCAGAACCATGAGAGCTTCAGGTCAACTCGGACAACCGCAAGTCAGAAGGTTAGACGCGTCGGGCCGCCTCGTATCCGTCGGCCCGCTCTTCCGTTTATCCGTCGCGGGAGAATCGCGGTCAAGCGCGCAACGCGCTACGGTCAAACTCACGGCTCCTTCGCGGTTCGTGTAGCCTACCCATCTCTATCCCGTGAGCCCTCAGAAGACCGTGCTTGATGCAAAACAATGTGCAAGGCGAATGGAGCTGAGTGAATGGGAACCCGGCGGGATATCCACCGGGCGACAACAATCAGGTACGTCTCTCAGATCTAGCCGACGCCTGCGAATTCATCGACCATCCTTTCCCAGCCCATCCTCCGCCATGACAACGAGCCCCCGCAGAACGTGTTGTTCTGGCACGGGACGATCTGCAGCGTGCGCCCACGCTCCTGAGGGTCTGCACGGCCTTGGACGGTGCGCAGCGATGTTCGAGTTCAGGGAGACGATCCCGAGGGAGGGTTTTGTATGCGAGAAGAGCTGTATCAGTGATCGCAGCGGCCCCGACGGATGGGACTCCAGCAGGGGCGGGACATCACTGCATCACCCACCGGATCAAACACAGCGAGGGACAGGACAGCTGGCGACGTCGCCCGTGCGCGCCGACCACCGTTCCTGGGCCTCCCATCCGCGCTCATAGCGTTCCCGTCAGCTTCAAGGTCTGCTTCTTCCTCTGCGCTCATCCTGACTCTGAGGCCTGCCTGCGCCCGACAATCTTTACCGTCCCAACTCGCCGTCCTTCCTTCGCGCTCGGTACTCTGCAGGCTCGCTCTCATGCTTGCCAGCTCCCACCGACATACCCATACCCTCCCGAGAGCTCGGTGTTGAACTCGTTGCTTCTGCTGCCGGCATCCCCGCCCGCCGCTTGCGCTTGTGACCTCCCGCCCTAGCCAGCCAGCCTGATTCTCTCGTCATACGATACCCACGCGCAGCCTGCGCCCACATACCTCGCGCACCAGCTAGCCAGGCCTACCCTCCTCCTTTCAGTACTGTATGAACTTCACAGTCGACGACGCGGACCCGAGCTTCTCCTACTCCAATGGCTGGGCTGTCCAGTCCGACAGCGACGCCGACCGCGACGAGTTCTTCCAGAGCACGTACCATGTCGCGACCGCCGACGGCGCATCCATGTCTTTCCAGTTCCAAGGCTCAGCGTTCACGCTTTACGGCTCCAAGGGCCCCGGACATGTACGTTTCGCTTACTTCCCCGCCCGATTGGCACCCTAGCTTGACGCTTAGCTCGATCATGCAGGCGAAGTACCAACTGCAGTTCGACAGCACGGTCGTGACCCTCGATGCGTCTGCAGACGAGACGGCGTTCCGCCAGGAGCTCTTTTCGCATGCGTTCTCGTCCAACGGCTCCTCTGCGGTGCACCTCGTGAAGATGACGGCCATTCTGAGCGGAGACGGCGTCAAGGGCAAGTGGCTGGATGTGGACTACATCACCTTCACCTCAGGAAGGTGCGTGTTCCATCCTTCGTGCCGCTTCCATCTCATCTCATCTTGTTCGCGTTTTGTTCTGCAGCGGCGCCGCATCCTCGATCGGGACTGCCACCTCCACGCCGCCTTGGGAAACATCGCAGTACGTGCCTTTCCGCTTTTCACTTCACCGTGCCCTTGTCCCCGTTTCGCGCCGCCCCCTTCTTCCCGCGTTGTGCCGTATGGGTCTTGCTAGTGCCGCGTCCGACGTCTCACCATGCCGCAGTGGCTGTCGATTTCCGTCATGGACGCGACATGGTGTGTGAGCGTGTGTGACGTCGACCACATGCAGTGCGCGTGAGCCTCGCTGCGGTGATCTTCGCCGTCTTTCATTTCATTGATTCGTTCCGCTCCACCTATCCATCTGTCCCCGTCCATCTTTCCAGATGCAGCGAATGTATGCTCGGTGCGCTTCTCGTATGTGCTTCTTCCGCTGCGTGTAGGCCCGCGTGGCGCCGTCCGGCTTTTTGTGTGTTGTGCGTCCCGAATTCATTCGCTAACACCGTGTTCACGCATACAGAACCGCATCTGGATCATCAAGTTCGAGTTCAAGTGTCATCCCATTCTCCGGGTATGTACGGCGTGCATGTGCTCGCTGGCCCGCTCTGACACCAGTCCCCTCTACACAGCTCGACGTCCCCCGCGGCCTCCTCCTCCTCATCTTCCTCCAACAAAGTCCCGACCGTCCTCGCAGTCCTCTTTGGGGTGCTCATCGGCATCGCCCTCCTCGTCCTCACCATCTACCTCATCCTCCGCCGCGTCTACAACAGGCGGCGAGCCCGCGAACGCGCATTCCGGTACGGCCAGTCCTCGATCAACCCCTCCGGCTTCTCCGCAGCCTCCGCAGCCTCCGCAGCCTCCCAGAAGTCCGCTCCTTCCGGGACAGGCGGCGGCGGCGGCGGGAGCGGCAGCGGGTTCATCGACACCGTCACGAGCGTCTTCGGCGGCGGCGGTAGCCCGCGCTCGCCCACCCCGAGCTCGCCCATGATGAACTACACGCACATGCACGAGCTGAGCGCGCCGAGTCTGAGCCTGAGCAATCATGCGCTCGAGATGCGGGGCATGTCTATTGACCGGCCGCAGACGCGCGAGGGGCTCGTCCAGACCCCGTCGAGCGCGAGGGAGGGCGCGGGGACGCCGACGACCTCGAGGCCGCTCCTGAGCGCATCGCCGATTGCGTGGACGCGGCAGTTGAAGGTCGCAGGCGGGCATAAGGGAGACGCGGATTCGTTGCGGACAGACTTTTTGCAGGTGTAGGACTTGTTTGTTTTGACTTTTTGTTTTTTGGAATGGTCGCCTCCTTCTTGCGCTCGCCGCTCGGGCGTCCGGCTCGAGATGTACGTAGGATTATGCTTGCTCGCTCTTGATCTCGTGCGTTACATATACAGCCTTATGCTCTATGGATTGGAGCGCGCTCTGGCTGTCTTTTGCCCGTAGTGCAACGTCGACGACGACATCGCTCTCCCCTACATCATTCTACTACCTACTTCTACTTCATTGTTCGTGGTGTTTTAGTGTAGTTTTCATCCGTACACGCGGACTATTCAGTCGTCTCTCACTGCACGTGCATAGTTGTCGTCGATTGCTTTGTACTCGTATAGCTAGTTGTTACTCCACGCAAGAGTCGCGTCATGCTTGACTTCGATCTTCCATAGTCATACCTAATCGTCCCATGCCATCGGAAGTCTGAAACGCTCATAGGTCCGCGAAAACCGCAGCAACTTCTTCTATCATACGCACTACTGACTGTATGTAGCAGAGGGTCCGCCAGGTTGCAGAGTTCACTTACTACTAGCCTCGGCTCGGTTTCCTGGTGTATGTGCATGTTATCGCTCACTCTGGCGCTCGACTTACCGCCACCGCCACTACTCCGAGTCGTTCCTAACCAGTGAACCACCACCTTTCACACATCCAGAATCGCAACGCCATCTACGCAGCACAGGGCCCATGAAAACAACTAGCTCACTGTCTTCGACTCCATGGATGCTGCAGAAAGACGCTGGAAAGAATATCTGCTTGAACTCCGGGTCCGCGAGCTGGGTGAACAGACCTGGCAGTTTCCCGCAGACGACATCGCGCGCATGCTCTCTCCCAAGTCCATCAACGCCGCACACTCTCCGGAGAAGCTACAGGAGCCATATCCTCCTCTGGCGTGCTACACCTGCCTAAGCGACGACCATTGCGTCCGCAACGCCCTCAACACAATCTCTCGGGCTCAACCACTGCACCTCGTAGCGCGTGTCGAGAGGCTAAACTACCAGCCTCTCGCCGGCTTCTTGAATGAATGTGTTTTTCACTGCAAGGACGTCTACGCGAGTCTTCGCCGCAAGAAGCCGTCGCCTCTCAAGCTGGGAACTCCCTGGTTTCCCAACCTCGTCTTCTCTCCATATGACCGCCCCACCGGAGACAAGGTCCCTGGCGCGCCTGCGCTCAAGCCGGACATAGTTGCAGGACGGCGCAAGCTAAACAAGAAGACAGTCTGCTACTGGAGTCGAGCGAGCCCGGGCGACAACGAGATGGAGATCGACTTTGCTGTAGAGGTCAGCAACAACTGGAAGGAGCTCGTCATGCAAGCATCGACCTACGCTCGCGCGCAGAACAGCGCGATGCCCTTGCGCGCGTTCAGCCTCGTCATCGGCGTTAACCACTCGACCAACGAGCTTCGCTTCCTCCTATACCATCGCGGTGGCCTCACCGCATCTCGCCCAATCCGCATCGATACCGCACACGGCGTACTGCAGGTGCAGAAGGTCTTGTTCTCCATTCTACTGTGGCAGACGCCCCAGGACGCGGGTCTCCCGTCGTTCACAAACGGCGATGACTTCCTTCTCCCTTCATCCGCCTCTCATCCAGATCGCTCCGTACAAGCCGTGGCGGATCAAATTCTCTTCCATTCGCTCTCTGTTCGCGGTCGAGGTACCCTCGTAGTCCGCGCCTATCCCACCGCCAGCCAACTGCAGAGGTCAGCACGCATAGCAGACAAGGCTGATGCTGCTCGAGCGGGTAGGTGCTACAGCTGTCCTTCGGAACCGCATTGACTGGCTTCTGCAGGGCCGCACACCCCCACGGAACCTGTCACGGGAGAGTCTCAAGCCGCAGAGCATGCTTTTCGTAAGTCTACTTGAACTCTACGCACCATGATGTTCATCGAGCCTTCGTAGCTGCCATCGTACCCCGGCGGTATCATGCGCAACAACTGACTTACGTGAAACCACACGCTGTCACGGGTCCCGAACACGCGTCGTCTGCCATCGGGGATGACCGTTTTGTTCTCAAGGGTTCATGGCCAGACAAGCCAAAGCGAGGACTGGAGCCCACAGTCTATGACAATATCAGTGGCGATTTCGGAGTACCACGCCATCGCATCTCCTTCGAGGCATGCCGCGCGGATGGATCCGCGTTCTCAAACGCGATGTTCCTACCACCCCCGGACAGCGAATGGGCATCGTATCACTGGCCCTTGACGGCTACGACGGCCAGCGAGCCGGACTACCGCACGCTCTCTGTCACTGCGACCGAGGACGAGGGGTACAGCCTCGAGAGATGCACGGACGCATGGGATCTCAGCTGGTGCACCCTGCACTGTCTCCTCGGTGGGTGTTCCTCCGTTATGGTCTGCATCTCCAAGCTGACAATTAAATCCAGGATGGCTCAATTACATGAAAATCGGCAATGACAGTCCCGGCGTACTGCATCGTGACATCAGCATCGGCAACCTCGTCAAGCTCGTCAAACCGCGCATGTGCCCGCTGTTCACGACACGAGGCGTGGCGAACTTGTTAAAGGATGCGCAGGATACCCCCGCGACCAACGACCTCGCGAACCCTCTGGCCCGTTCAAGTTCGGACCCACAGACCGCCCCGCAGTCGCTCTGCGGCTCGCAGCACACGTCCTCGGCTACACGCTTGTCCGGCAGCACCGTCGTCCCCGCAAAGCGGCCGTCCGTGTCTGCCCAGGCGGGCAGCGCGACCAAGAAGGCACGTTCCAGCGCGCCCGTGAGCACCAAGGATTCAGGGGAGAGCGAGCAGCCCGGTCAGGCTAGCGCGGCCAACTTCTGGGGCGGCCTGAAGACTGCTGCCGGGCACGACGCATATCTTCTGCCGCTTGTGGTCGCTGCCGAACGTCTTGAGAGCGCACTCGCAAAGCTTGGAGTCTCGACCGAGTGCCAGGCGGTGACCATCGACGCCGACATGTCGGCCTTCCTAGGTGAATATTTCACCACTTCGACGCATGCCGGAGCCGTCTCTGTAAGTCCAACTCACAACTTTCCGAGGTGTTCTGCACATGCTGAGTCACGCCCAGGGCACGCCCGAATTCATGTCGGTCTTCGTGAGGAAAGCCATGGAGAAGAAGGTGTCGTACCTCCAGAACCCAATCGACGATCTCCTCTCGTTCTGGTACACCGTCCTCTGGGCCACGCTCTTCAACCCGGACGTGCTCAAGGACGTCCACGACTCCACCCTCGTAAACCAGGTGAAGAAGTGGCGTAAGGCTATCGCTGGAACGACGGAGGAGCGCGAATCCGTAGTCTCTAATTTGACTTTCGGGCGCCTCGCTTCGTCCGCCCATTCTGTGCTCTTGAAGGTGATGGCGTCGCTGCTGGTCAAGTGGTTCACGTCCCTCGCTCAGCTAGGGGAGCAGTTTTTGCAGGCCTTCAAGGGATGCACGGAGCCGCGCCAGAAGCTGCTCGTCTTCTACAGGTTCACATATGAAGGCGTTGCGGAATATGTGGAGCTGTTGCATGAACGTCGCGGGACGTTGCAAGGTGCCTCATTGGCAGGTGGTTGACCTCCTCATTCTCCATATATTGTGTGCATGACAATAGTACTGGCTGTTGATATCCAGAACGAATGGCTTGAGATCGCACTCGCAAAGCTCTTCTGTCACGCCCGGAGGCTCTCGCTGCTGTCTACTTCACCCGGCAACTCGCCGTCTCTGTTACTTCCGCCACGTCGTCCTCCGCATACTGACCTTGCAAGTAACGCACCCTACCATCTCGCCGCACGCATTGCGCATACAGGCCCAGCTCCATCCCACGCACAGCTCCAACCTGAGCTTGGCCCCGCCCTTGCTGATCCCCATGCGCCGCTGCTTCAAAGCTTCAACACTCGCCCGTGCTCTTCATTTGCACGGCTGCCCGTATTTGCGAGGGTTCCTAGGGCGTCGGAGCGCCGCAGGTACGTCTGTCTTATCTATCATCGTGAGTACCGTACAGTAATTCCTTCGTGATTCTCGTCTGCCTCTCGTCCCCCGCGCACCCGACCATCTCCAACTCACACACATGCACACGCTATTCTAACCTCACATCTACGCACAACAATGGCTGACAACGTCGACGGGCCAACAGGCTCCCCACCGCTGCCTCCGCTGCCCTCGAACTCTTCGCTCTCTCGAACTCGGCCGTGGAGGTGATACGCCTCTTGGACCCAACGAACACGACCGAGACCCCGCTCGCTCATGCCTCCGATGTGAATCTGCCGACCGTCTACTCTCTCCCGCCGCTGACGAGCCTGTCTGCAGACAAGGCAAGTTCACGATACACTCCAAGGCCGTCGTCTGCCAGGATGTAGAACTCAAAAGTGACATCACCATCGGCGCAGGTCCGTCCATCCTCGACCGTTTGCCTTTCTCCTCACGCTCACTTCCGTCCGCCCGGGGACCATCGTCCATCTCAAGGCAACCACATTCGCCATAGCACGCCTCATTGTCATCGGCTCCGGTTGCATCATCGAAGAGCATGCTATCATCGTCAACAGGTCCGTCTCTGTCTTCGCATCCCTCGCTTTCTTGCTCACGCTCACACTGTTCGTCCTCCAGGCAGAAGGAGGTCATGCGCATCGGCGACCACAACCTCTTCACGATCGGCTGCCTCAGTCTTCTCCCATCTCAAAGTGGACATACTGGTCTCCACTCCATCTTGACTTCTCTTTGTCCCGTGCCCGTAATACCTCCCCGTTCCTGCCTTCCCAAGCTCCTCACTCCAGCACTCTCGCCCAGCGGCCTTCATCTGCAGCTAACTGACATGTGCATCCTACCCACGTACCCCAGTCTTCTCGCTCGGTCTCGACCAGCAACATTGCCCTCGCTGCTGGGCGAGACTGCAGACCTATCGTGCCAACTCAGCAGGTCAGAACGATATCAAAACATGTGCCAGGGTCGCTCCCATTTCATCAGCAAACGGGGGACTTGACGGTAGGGGAATACACGCAAGACAACGTGTGCAGGGCGAGGCAGGCTCCCGTCCGAGTACTGGGCATCTGCATGGCCCGATCGGGGACCATCTATCCGACGGCCGCCTATATGTTTCCGTTCGACAATACTCCGTCCTGTAATGAAGCCGCGGATACCCTGGTAATGTACAGAGAATTATACACTAATGCGTACCTTCATTAGAGTGGAGGAGAAAGGTATGCCCTTGCAGGAGCCCGGCGCAGGGCATAAGTCTCCTAGTCGCACAGTTGCCGTGATTGCACGGCAGCTGTGCAACTAGGAGAATCATGCTACTGAATCTAAAGGGGTGCGTAGTTAGCGTATAGATCGTCTTCCTCCTCCTCCTCCCCCTGGTCGTTTTCCTCCGCTGTCGGGGCCAAGTCGTGGTCCGAGTCCTCACCGCCGCTCATGTCTCCGAAGAGGTCACCCCACTCGATCGTGTCGTCCTCGTTCGGGTCTGCAAGAAGCACTTCGGCAGGGTCCTCATCGTCTTCATCCGAAAGCAGTGCTTGCAGCGCCTCGTCCAGCGTCGGGAAAACGTGCAAGTAGAGGTAGTTGATGATAGTGCAAGATGCAGGACTGTCGCGCACAGTAGCAGTGGGTCGGCGATACCCGAGACTGTGGTGAGCGGCAAAGGTTTGTCGAGGGCGCTTAGTGTCTGTAGACCTCTGTAGAGGGGCGCGGGTTGTTCGATATTGCCCTGCAAAATAAAATCGAGACATGCGAGCAATTACAGTCCAAGTCAGAGAGACCTGAGGTAAGAAAGCTAAGAGGTGCTTGTGTGTTTTTGCTGTGCACACTCGGAATGACGGTGAAGGGACAGCCGCAGCGTATTCAGCCGCAGTGTATTCACAATGCGGCAAAGCCATGCGCAGCATACATCTCGTCTATATAGTCCTCGTAGTCCGAGTCCGAATCCCCACCGTTCGCCTCCGCGAAGCGCAGCCGCTGTGCGACCTCGGGTTCACCCTCCCCCTCATCCAACTCCTGCGCGTCCTCGTCATCCTCGCTAAGCTCGTGTCCATGCCCCAAGTCCAGGTCGTACTGTCCGTATGGGCCGTCGTCCATGTCCTCATCCACCCCCTCGACATCCTGCGCAATTTCCATCTCGACGTCCTCCTCGACATCCTCGTCTGGCCCTGTTCCGTGTTCAAGGTGTGGCTCATCCATCTCAGCGCGCCTCAAGTCCGAGTCCAGGTCGTTCTCGCCATCGCCTTGAGGACTGTGAGCCGCGTCGCCATGAGACCCAGATCGCCCGGACACCGTGTCGATGTCGAGGAGAGCGCCATGCGCCTTCCGCACACGGAAACGGTGCTGGCGAGAGGTGTCTACGTCGACACCGATCCCCTTGTGTCCGATACCGCCGCCATGGTGCCGCATGAAGATGTCACGGTCTGCGAACCTAAAGACGCGGCAGGAATAATGTGTAAATATGTTAGGAAACACTGCTAGAGAAATGAGATCACACGTACATGGACACCTCGAAAAATGCGTAGTCTTGCTCCTCAAGGACCTCGTCGGC